>NW_027636793.1:0-93011 GCF_936440315.1 Barbus barbus | reverse complement strand
TTTATGCAATAAAATAATCTTATTAATAAAATATGACCTATTAATACATTGTCCACGGAAAGCCTGTTGAGGCCCCGTCAAATAAGTTACAGGTGGTCAAGTGACACCTGTAACTTATTTGACGGGGCCTGTACAGGCTTTCCGTGGACAGTTTATTTCTATGCAAATTAAGCCATTTTAATAGCTCCAATGTACATGAAACTACTTGACGGTGTTTCCTGAGCACTGTACTGTAGGTATTATGCAAAAATACAATATTATTAATAAAATATGACTTATTAATGCATTCCAACATCAGAAAGTGACACCTGTAACTTATTTGACGGGGCCTGTGCAGGCTTTCCGTGGACAGTGCACTTTTATGCAAATTAAGCCATTTTAATACCTAAAATGTACATGAAACTGTTGTACGGTGTTTATTGAGCACTGTACTGTAGATTTTATGCAATAAAATAATCTTATTAATAAAATATGACCTATTAATACATTGTCCACGGAAAGCCTGTGGAGGCCCCGTCAAATAAGTTAAAGGTGGTCAAGTGACACCTGTAACTTATTTGACGGGGCCTCTACAGGCTTTCCGTGGACAGTTTGTTTCTATGCAAATTAAGCCATTTTAATAGCTCCAATGTACATGAAACTACTTGACGGTGTTTCCTGAGCACTGTACTGTAGGTATTATGCAAAAGTGCAATATTATTAATAAAATATGACTTATTAATGCATTCCAACATCAGAAAGTGACACCTGTATCTTATTTGACGGGGCCTGTGCAGGCTTTCCGTGGACAGTGCACTTTTATGCAAATTAAGCCATTTTAATACCTAAAATGTACATGAAACTGTTGTACGGTGTTTATTGAGCACTGTACTGTAGATTTTATGCAATAAAATAATCTTATTAATAAAATATGACCTATTAATACATTGTCCACGGAAAGCCTGTTGAGGCCCCGTCAAATAAGTTACAGGTGGTCAAGTGACACCTGTAACTTATTTGACGGGTTAGGGTTAGGGTTAGGGTTAGGAAGTAAAAAATCCAATGATCAGACCAGAGTCCGATCATGGTTGTGCACGGGCTCTGTACATCACCGGCCGCCACTCCTCGGCTTCCAGTGATCCAAAAACATATTTCCGTTGATGCAAAAAATCCCAAATAGGGCTCAGAGAACTAGTGGTTATGCCACCTAGGTTTGCACAGCGATTTGTGTCGGTTAGGTTCAGTGTGTGTGTTGTTGTTAGGGTTTCCCCAAAGAAAAAAGCAGTGAAAGTACCACTTCATCGGTATAGATGAAGGAAATAATTTTTGTATGGCTCTCTACGTCACCCATTCTCATGACGGAGGCCTAAAAGTGGACGTCCAGGCCTTTGCGCAACGTTTCGGACTCTCTAGTCCTTCTTCAGGCGAGCTCTGGACACAAAATGGCTGGAATACTTCACAGCAGCCATGTGCTGTTTCTAAGTGGGCGTGTCCCCACACACACACACACACCAAATCACTAAATATCACGTATATTGTGTTTCAAAAATAAATAAGCTGTTTTAAGCTGTTGTTCTTACTTTTTTAAGTGTATTTAATATTTTTGCATCCCCAGAAAATGTCCTCAGAGTCCCCGGTCACCAAGGAGAGGTCCATAGCTGCAGGCACTGGCTTTGGTTAGGAAGTAAAAAATCCAATGATCAGACCAGAGTCCGATCATGGTTGTGCACGGGCTCTGTACATCACCGGCCGCCACTCCTCGGCTTCCAGTGATCCAAAAACATATTTCCGTTGATGCAAAAAATCCCAAATAGGGCTCAGAGAACTAGTGGTTATGCCACCTAGGTTTGCACAGCGATTTGTGTCGGTTAGGTTCAGTGTGTGTGTTGTTGTTAGGGTTTCCCCAAAGAAAAAAGCAGTGAAAGTACCACTTCATCGGTATAGATGAAGGAAATAATTTTTGTATGGCTCTCTACGTCACCCATTCTCATGACGGAGGCCTAAAAGTGGACGTCCAGGCCTTTGCGCAACGTTTCGGACTCTCTAGTCCTTCTTCAGGCGAGCTCTGGACACAAAATGGCTGGAATACTTCACAGCAGCCATGTGCTGTTTCTAAGTGGGCGTGTCCCCACACACACACACACACCAAATCACTAAATATCACGTATATTGTGTTTCAAAAATAAATAAGCTGTTTTAAGCTGTTGTTCTTACTTTTTTAAGTGTATTTAATATTTTTGCATCCCCAGAAAATGTCCTCAGAGTCCCCGGTCACCAAGGAGAGGTCCATAGCTGCAGGCACTGGCTTTGGTTAGGAAGTAAAAAATCCAATGATCAGACCAGAGTCCGATCATGGTTGTGCACGGGCTCTGTACATCACCGGCCGCCACTCCTCGGCTTCCAGTGATCCAAAAACATATTTCCGTTGATGCAAAAAATCCCAAATAGGGCTCAGAGAACTAGTGGTTATGCCACCTAGGTTTGCACAGCGATTTGTGTCGGTTAGGTTCAGTGTGTGTGTTGTTGTTAGGGTTTCCCCAAAGAAAAAAGCAGTGAAAGTACCACTTCATCGGTATAGATGAAGGAAATAATTTTTGTATGGCTCTCTACGTCACCCATTCTCATGACGGAGGCCTAAAAGTGGACGTCCAGGCCTTTGCGCAACGTTTCGGACTCTCTAGTCCTTCTTCAGGCGAGCTCTGGACACAAAATGGCTGGAATACTTCACAGCAGCCATGTGCTGTTTCTAAGTGGGCGTGTCCCCACACACACACACACACCAAATCACTAAATATCACGTATATTGTGTTTCAAAAATAAATAAGCTGTTTTAAGCTGTTGTTCTTACTTTTTTAAGTGTATTTAATATTTTTGCATCCCCAGAAAATGTCCTCAGAGTCCCCGGTCACCAAGGAGAGGTCCATAGCTGCAGGCACTGGCTTTGGTTAGGAAGTAAAAAATCCAATGATCAGACCAGAGTCCGATCATGGTTGTGCACGGGCTCTGTACATCACCGGCCGCCACTCCTCGGCTTCCAGTGATCCAAAAACATATTTCCGTTGATGCAAAAAATCCCAAATAGGGCTCAGAGAACTAGTGGTTATGCCACCTAGGTTTGCACAGCGATTTGTGTCGGTTAGGTTCAGTGTGTGTGTTGTTGTTAGGGTTTCCCCAAAGAAAAAAGCAGTGAAAGTACCACTTCATCGGTATAGATGAAGGAAATAATTTTTGTATGGCTCTCTACGTCACCCATTCTCATGACGGAGGCCTAAAAGTGGACGTCCAGGCCTTTGCGCAACGTTTCGGACTCTCTAGTCCTTCTTCAGGCGAGCTCTGGACACAAAATGGCTGGAATACTTCACAGCAGCCATGTGCTGTTTCTAAGTGGGCGTGTCCCCACACACACACACACACCAAATCACTAAATATCACGTATATTGTGTTTCAAAAATAAATAAGCTGTTTTAAGCTGTTGTTCTTACTTTTTTAAGTGTATTTAATATTTTTGCATCCCCAGAAAATGTCCTCAGAGTCCCCGGTCACCAAGGAGAGGTCCATAGCTGCAGGCACTGGCTTTGGTTAGGAAGTAAAAAATCCAATGATCAGACCAGAGTCCGATCATGGTTGTGCACGGGCTCTGTACATCACCGGCCGCCACTCCTCGGCTTCCAGTGATCCAAAAACATATTTCCGTTGATGCAAAAAATCCCAAATAGGGCTCAGAGAACTAGTGGTTATGCCACCTAGGTTTGCACAGCGATTTGTGTCGGTTAGGTTCAGTGTGTGTGTTGTTGTTAGGGTTTCCCCAAAGAAAAAAGCAGTGAAAGTACCACTTCATCGGTATAGATGAAGGAAATAATTTTTGTATGGCTCTCTACGTCACCCATTCTCATGACGGAGGCCTAAAAGTGGACGTCCAGGCCTTTGCGCAACGTTTCGGACTCTCTAGTCCTTCTTCAGGCGAGCTCTGGACACAAAATGGCTGGAATACTTCACAGCAGCCATGTGCTGTTTCTAAGTGGGCGTGTCCCCACACACACACACACACCAAATCACTAAATATCACGTATATTGTGTTTCAAAAATAAATAAGCTGTTTTAAGCTGTTGTTCTTACTTTTTTAAGTGTATTTAATATTTTTGCATCCCCAGAAAATGTCCTCAGAGTCCCCGGTCACCAAGGAGAGGTCCATAGCTGCAGGCACTGGCTTTGGTTAGGAAGTAAAAAATCCAATGATCAGACCAGAGTCCGATCATGGTTGTGCACGGGCTCTGTACATCACCGGCCGCCACTCCTCGGCTTCCAGTGATCCAAAAACATATTTCCGTTGATGCAAAAAATCCCAAATAGGGCTCAGAGAACTAGTGGTTATGCCACCTAGGTTTGCACAGCGATTTGTGTCGGTTAGGTTCAGTGTGTGTGTTGTTGTTAGGGTTTCCCCAAAGAAAAAAGCAGTGAAAGTACCACTTCATCGGTATAGATGAAGGAAATAATTTTTGTATGGCTCTCTACGTCACCCATTCTCATGACGGAGGCCTAAAAGTGGACGTCCAGGCCTTTGCGCAACGTTTCGGACTCTCTAGTCCTTCTTCAGGCGAGCTCTGGACACAAAATGGCTGGAATACTTCACAGCAGCCATGTGCTGTTTCTAAGTGGGCGTGTCCCCACACACACACACACACCAAATCACTAAATATCACGTATATTGTGTTTCAAAAATAAATAAGCTGTTTTAAGCTGTTGTTCTTACTTTTTTAAGTGTATTTAATATTTTTGCATCCCCAGAAAATGTCCTCAGAGTCCCCGGTCACCAAGGAGAGGTCCATAGCTGCAGGCACTGGCTTTGGTTAGGAAGTAAAAAATCCAATGATCAGACCAGAGTCCGATCATGGTTGTGCACGGGCTCTGTACATCACCGGCCGCCACTCCTCGGCTTCCAGTGATCCAAAAACATATTTCCGTTGATGCAAAAAATCCCAAATAGGGCTCAGAGAACTAGTGGTTATGCCACCTAGGTTTGCACAGCGATTTGTGTCGGTTAGGTTCAGTGTGTGTGTTGTTGTTAGGGTTTCCCCAAAGAAAAAAGCAGTGAAAGTACCACTTCATCGGTATAGATGAAGGAAATAATTTTTGTATGGCTCTCTACGTCACCCATTCTCATGACGGAGGCCTAAAAGTGGACGTCCAGGCCTTTGCGCAACGTTTCGGACTCTCTAGTCCTTCTTCAGGCGAGCTCTGGACACAAAATGGCTGGAATACTTCACAGCAGCCATGTGCTGTTTCTAAGTGGGCGTGTCCCCACACACACACACACACCAAATCACTAAATATCACGTATATTGTGTTTCAAAAATAAATAAGCTGTTTTAAGCTGTTGTTCTTACTTTTTTAAGTGTATTTAATATTTTTGCATCCCCAGAAAATGTCCTCAGAGTCCCCGGTCACCAAGGAGAGGTCCATAGCTGCAGGCACTGGCTTTGGTTAGGAAGTAAAAAATCCAATGATCAGACCAGAGTCCGATCATGGTTGTGCACGGGCTCTGTACATCACCGGCCGCCACTCCTCGGCTTCCAGTGATCCAAAAACATATTTCCGTTGATGCAAAAAATCCCAAATAGGGCTCAGAGAACTAGTGGTTATGCCACCTAGGTTTGCACAGCGATTTGTGTCGGTTAGGTTCAGTGTGTGTGTTGTTGTTAGGGTTTCCCCAAAGAAAAAAGCAGTGAAAGTACCACTTCATCGGTATAGATGAAGGAAATAATTTTTGTATGGCTCTCTACGTCACCCATTCTCATGACGGAGGCCTAAAAGTGGACGTCCAGGCCTTTGCGCAACGTTTCGGACTCTCTAGTCCTTCTTCAGGCGAGCTCTGGACACAAAATGGCTGGAATACTTCACAGCAGCCATGTGCTGTTTCTAAGTGGGCGTGTCCCCACACACACACACACACCAAATCACTAAATATCACGTATATTGTGTTTCAAAAATAAATAAGCTGTTTTAAGCTGTTGTTCTTACTTTTTTAAGTGTATTTAATATTTTTGCATCCCCAGAAAATGTCCTCAGAGTCCCCGGTCACCAAGGAGAGGTCCATAGCTGCAGGCACTGGCTTTGGTTAGGAAGTAAAAAATCCAATGATCAGACCAGAGTCCGATCATGGTTGTGCACGGGCTCTGTACATCACCGGCCGCCACTCCTCGGCTTCCAGTGATCCAAAAACATATTTCCGTTGATGCAAAAAATCCCAAATAGGGCTCAGAGAACTAGTGGTTATGCCACCTAGGTTTGCACAGCGATTTGTGTCGGTTAGGTTCAGTGTGTGTGTTGTTGTTAGGGTTTCCCCAAAGAAAAAAGCAGTGAAAGTACCACTTCATCGGTATAGATGAAGGAAATAATTTTTGTATGGCTCTCTACGTCACCCATTCTCATGACGGAGGCCTAAAAGTGGACGTCCAGGCCTTTGCGCAACGTTTCGGACTCTCTAGTCCTTCTTCAGGCGAGCTCTGGACACAAAATGGCTGGAATACTTCACAGCAGCCATGTGCTGTTTCTAAGTGGGCGTGTCCCCACACACACACACACACCAAATCACTAAATATCACGTATATTGTGTTTCAAAAATAAATAAGCTGTTTTAAGCTGTTGTTCTTACTTTTTTAAGTGTATTTAATATTTTTGCATCCCCAGAAAATGTCCTCAGAGTCCCCGGTCACCAAGGAGAGGTCCATAGCTGCAGGCACTGGCTTTGGTTAGGAAGTAAAAAATCCAATGATCAGACCAGAGTCCGATCATGGTTGTGCACGGGCTCTGTACATCACCGGCCGCCACTCCTCGGCTTCCAGTGATCCAAAAACATATTTCCGTTGATGCAAAAAATCCCAAATAGGGCTCAGAGAACTAGTGGTTATGCCACCTAGGTTTGCACAGCGATTTGTGTCGGTTAGGTTCAGTGTGTGTGTTGTTGTTAGGGTTTCCCCAAAGAAAAAAGCAGTGAAAGTACCACTTCATCGGTATAGATGAAGGAAATAATTTTTGTATGGCTCTCTACGTCACCCATTCTCATGACGGAGGCCTAAAAGTGGACGTCCAGGCCTTTGCGCAACGTTTCGGACTCTCTAGTCCTTCTTCAGGCGAGCTCTGGACACAAAATGGCTGGAATACTTCACAGCAGCCATGTGCTGTTTCTAAGTGGGCGTGTCCCCACACACACACACACACCAAATCACTAAATATCACGTATATTGTGTTTCAAAAATAAATAAGCTGTTTTAAGCTGTTGTTCTTACTTTTTTAAGTGTATTTAATATTTTTGCATCCCCAGAAAATGTCCTCAGAGTCCCCGGTCACCAAGGAGAGGTCCATAGCTGCAGGCACTGGCTTTGGTTAGGAAGTAAAAAATCCAATGATCAGACCAGAGTCCGATCATGGTTGTGCACGGGCTCTGTACATCACCGGCCGCCACTCCTCGGCTTCCAGTGATCCAAAAACATATTTCCGTTGATGCAAAAAATCCCAAATAGGGCTCAGAGAACTAGTGGTTATGCCACCTAGGTTTGCACAGCGATTTGTGTCGGTTAGGTTCAGTGTGTGTGTTGTTGTTAGGGTTTCCCCAAAGAAAAAAGCAGTGAAAGTACCACTTCATCGGTATAGATGAAGGAAATAATTTTTGTATGGCTCTCTACGTCACCCATTCTCATGACGGAGGCCTAAAAGTGGACGTCCAGGCCTTTGCGCAACGTTTCGGACTCTCTAGTCCTTCTTCAGGCGAGCTCTGGACACAAAATGGCTGGAATGCTTCACAGCAGCCATGTGCTGTTTCTAAGTGGGTGTGTCCCCACACACACACACACACCAAATCACTAAATATCACGTATATTGTGTTTCAAAAATAAATAAGCTGTTTTAAGCTGTTGTTCTTACTTTTTTAAGTGTATTTAATATTTTTGCATCCCCAGAAAATGTCCTCAGAGTCCCCGGTCACCAAGGAGAGGTCCATAGCTGCAGGCACTGGCTTTGGTTAGGAAGTAAAAAATCCAATGATCAGACCAGAGTCCGATCATGGTTGTGCACGGGCTCTGTACATCACCGGCCGCCACTCCTCGGCTTCCAGTGATCCAAAAACATATTTCCGTTGATGCAAAAAATCCCAAATAGGGCTCAGAGAACTAGTGGTTATGCCACCTAGGTTTGCACAGCGATTTGTGTCGGTTAGGTTCAGTGTGTGTGTTGTTGTTAGGGTTTCCCCAAAGAAAAAAGCAGTGAAAGTACCACTTCATCGGTATAGATGAAGGAAATAATTTTTGTATGGCTCTCTACGTCACCCATTCTCATGACGGAGGCCTAAAAGTGGACGTCCAGGCCTTTGCGCAACGTTTCGGACTCTCTAGTCCTTCTTCAGGCGAGCTCTGGACACAAAATGGCTGGAATACTTCACAGCAGCCATGTGCTGTTTCTAAGTGGGCGTGTCCCCACACACACACACACACCAAATCACTAAATATCACGTATATTGTGTTTCAAAAATAAATAAGCTGTTTTAAGCTGTTGTTCTTACTTTTTTAAGTGTATTTAATATTTTTGCATCCCCAGAAAATGTCCTCAGAGTCCCCGGTCACCAAGGAGAGGTCCATAGCTGCAGGCACTGGCTTTGGTTAGGAAGTAAAAAATCCAATGATCAGACCAGAGTCCGATCATGGTTGTGCACGGGCTCTGTACATCACCGGCCGCCACTCCTCGGCTTCCAGTGATCCAAAAACATATTTCCGTTGATGCAAAAAATCCCAAATAGGGCTCAGAGAACTAGTGGTTATGCCACCTAGGTTTGCACAGCGATTTGTGTCGGTTAGGTTCAGTGTGTGTGTTGTTGTTAGGGTTTCCCCAAAGAAAAAAGCAGTGAAAGTACCACTTCATCGGTATAGATGAAGGAAATAATTTTTGTATGGCTCTCTACGTCACCCATTCTCATGACGGAGGCCTAAAAGTGGACGTCCAGGCCTTTGCGCAACGTTTCGGACTCTCTAGTCCTTCTTCAGGCGAGCTCTGGACACAAAATGGCTGGAATGCTTCACAGCAGCCATGTGCTGTTTCTAAGTGGGTGTGTCCCCACACACACACACACACCAAATCACTAAATATCACGTATATTGTGTTTCAAAAATAAATAAGCTGTTTTAAGCTGTTGTTCTTACTTTTTTAAGTGTATTTAATATTTTTGCATCCCCAGAAAATGTCCTCAGAGTCCCCGGTCACCAAGGAGAGGTCCATAGCTGCAGGCACTGGCTTTGGTTAGGAAGTAAAAAATCCAATGATCAGACCAGAGTCCGATCATGGTTGTGCACGGGCTCTGTACATCACCGGCCGCCACTCCTCGGCTTCCAGTGATCCAAAAACATATTTCCGTTGATGCAAAAAATCCCAAATAGGGCTCAGAGAACTAGTGGTTATGCCACCTAGGTTTGCACAGCGATTTGTGTCGGTTAGGTTCAGTGTGTGTGTTGTTGTTAGGGTTTCCCCAAAGAAAAAAGCAGTGAAAGTACCACTTCATCGGTATAGATGAAGGAAATAATTTTTGTATGGCTCTCTACGTCACCCATTCTCATGACGGAGGCCTAAAAGTGGACGTCCAGGCCTTTGCGCAACGTTTCGGACTCTCTAGTCCTTCTTCAGGCGAGCTCTGGACACAAAATGGCTGGAATACTTCACAGCAGCCATGTGCTGTTTCTAAGTGGGCGTGTCCCCACACACACACACACACCAAATCACTAAATATCACGTATATTGTGTTTCAAAAATAAATAAGCTGTTTTAAGCTGTTGTTCTTACTTTTTTAAGTGTATTTAATATTTTTGCATCCCCAGAAAATGTCCTCAGAGTCCCCGGTCACCAAGGAGAGGTCCATAGCTGCAGGCACTGGCTTTGGTTAGGAAGTAAAAAATCCAATGATCAGACCAGAGTCCGATCATGGTTGTGCACGGGCTCTGTACATCACCGGCCGCCACTCCTCGGCTTCCAGTGATCCAAAAACATATTTCCGTTGATGCAAAAAATCCCAAATAGGGCTCAGAGAACTAGTGGTTATGCCACCTAGGTTTGCACAGCGATTTGTGTCGGTTAGGTTCAGTGTGTGTGTTGTTGTTAGGGTTTCCCCAAAGAAAAAAGCAGTGAAAGTACCACTTCATCGGTATAGATGAAGGAAATAATTTTTGTATGGCTCTCTACGTCACCCATTCTCATGACGGAGGCCTAAAAGTGGACGTCCAGGCCTTTGCGCAACGTTTCGGACTCTCTAGTCCTTCTTCAGGCGAGCTCTGGACACAAAATGGCTGGAATACTTCACAGCAGCCATGTGCTGTTTCTAAGTGGGCGTGTCCCCACACACACACACACACCAAATCACTAAATATCACGTATATTGTGTTTCAAAAATAAATAAGCTGTTTTAAGCTGTTGTTCTTACTTTTTTAAGTGTATTTAATATTTTTGCATCCCCAGAAAATGTCCTCAGAGTCCCCGGTCACCAAGGAGAGGTCCATAGCTGCAGGCACTGGCTTTGGTTAGGAAGTAAAAAATCCAATGATCAGACCAGAGTCCGATCATGGTTGTGCACGGGCTCTGTACATCACCGGCCGCCACTCCTCGGCTTCCAGTGATCCAAAAACATATTTCCGTTGATGCAAAAAATCCCAAATAGGGCTCAGAGAACTAGTGGTTATGCCACCTAGGTTTGCACAGCGATTTGTGTCGGTTAGGTTCAGTGTGTGTGTTGTTGTTAGGGTTTCCCCAAAGAAAAAAGCAGTGAAAGTACCACTTCATCGGTATAGATGAAGGAAATAATTTTTGTATGGCTCTCTACGTCACCCATTCTCATGACGGAGGCCTAAAAGTGGACGTCCAGGCCTTTGCGCAACGTTTCGGACTCTCTAGTCCTTCTTCAGGCGAGCTCTGGACACAAAATGGCTGGAATACTTCACAGCAGCCATGTGCTGTTTCTAAGTGGGCGTGTCCCCACACACACACACACACCAAATCACTAAATATCACGTATATTGTGTTTCAAAAATAAATAAGCTGTTTTAAGCTGTTGTTCTTACTTTTTTAAGTGTATTTAATATTTTTGCATCCCCAGAAAATGTCCTCAGAGTCCCCGGTCACCAAGGAGAGGTCCATAGCTGCAGGCACTGGCTTTGGTTAGGAAGTAAAAAATCCAATGATCAGACCAGAGTCCGATCATGGTTGTGCACGGGCTCTGTACATCACCGGCCGCCACTCCTCGGCTTCCAGTGATCCAAAAACATATTTCCGTTGATGCAAAAAATCCCAAATAGGGCTCAGAGAACTAGTGGTTATGCCACCTAGGTTTGCACAGCGATTTGTGTCGGTTAGGTTCAGTGTGTGTGTTGTTGTTAGGGTTTCCCCAAAGAAAAAAGCAGTGAAAGTACCACTTCATCGGTATAGATGAAGGAAATAATTTTTGTATGGCTCTCTACGTCACCCATTCTCATGACGGAGGCCTAAAAGTGGACGTCCAGGCCTTTGCGCAACGTTTCGGACTCTCTAGTCCTTCTTCAGGCGAGCTCTGGACACAAAATGGCTGGAATGCTTCACAGCAGCCATGTGCTGTTTCTAAGTGGGTGTGTCCCCACACACACACACACACCAAATCACTAAATATCACGTATATTGTGTTTCAAAAATAAATAAGCTGTTTTAAGCTGTTGTTCTTACTTTTTTAAGTGTATTTAATATTTTTGCATCCCCAGAAAATGTCCTCAGAGTCCCCGGTCACCAAGGAGAGGTCCATAGCTGCAGGCACTGGCTTTGGTTAGGAAGTAAAAAATCCAATGATCAGACCAGAGTCCGATCATGGTTGTGCACGGGCTCTGTACATCACCGGCCGCCACTCCTCGGCTTCCAGTGATCCAAAAACATATTTCCGTTGATGCAAAAAATCCCAAATAGGGCTCAGAGAACTAGTGGTTATGCCACCTAGGTTTGCACAGCGATTTGTGTCGGTTAGGTTCAGTGTGTGTGTTGTTGTTAGGGTTTCCCCAAAGAAAAAAGCAGTGAAAGTACCACTTCATCGGTATAGATGAAGGAAATAATTTTTGTATGGCTCTCTACGTCACCCATTCTCATGACGGAGGCCTAAAAGTGGACGTCCAGGCCTTTGCGCAACGTTTCGGACTCTCTAGTCCTTCTTCAGGCGAGCTCTGGACACAAAATGGCTGGAATACTTCACAGCAGCCATGTGCTGTTTCTAAGTGGGCGTGTCCCCACACACACACACACACCAAATCACTAAATATCACGTATATTGTGTTTCAAAAATAAATAAGCTGTTTTAAGCTGTTGTTCTTACTTTTTTAAGTGTATTTAATATTTTTGCATCCCCAGAAAATGTCCTCAGAGTCCCCGGTCACCAAGGAGAGGTCCATAGCTGCAGGCACTGGCTTTGGTTAGGAAGTAAAAAATCCAATGATCAGACCAGAGTCCGATCATGGTTGTGCACGGGCTCTGTACATCACCGGCCGCCACTCCTCGGCTTCCAGTGATCCAAAAACATATTTCCGTTGATGCAAAAAATCCCAAATAGGGCTCAGAGAACTAGTGGTTATGCCACCTAGGTTTGCACAGCGATTTGTGTCGGTTAGGTTCAGTGTGTGTGTTGTTGTTAGGGTTTCCCCAAAGAAAAAAGCAGTGAAAGTACCACTTCATCGGTATAGATGAAGGAAATAATTTTTGTATGGCTCTCTACGTCACCCATTCTCATGACGGAGGCCTAAAAGTGGACGTCCAGGCCTTTGCGCAACGTTTCGGACTCTCTAGTCCTTCTTCAGGCGAGCTCTGGACACAAAATGGCTGGAATACTTCACAGCAGCCATGTGCTGTTTCTAAGTGGGCGTGTCCCCACACACACACACACACCAAATCACTAAATATCACGTATATTGTGTTTCAAAAATAAATAAGCTGTTTTAAGCTGTTGTTCTTACTTTTTTAAGTGTATTTAATATTTTTGCATCCCCAGAAAATGTCCTCAGAGTCCCCGGTCACCAAGGAGAGGTCCATAGCTGCAGGCACTGGCTTTGGTTAGGAAGTAAAAAATCCAATGATCAGACCAGAGTCCGATCATGGTTGTGCACGGGCTCTGTACATCACCGGCCGCCACTCCTCGGCTTCCAGTGATCCAAAAACATATTTCCGTTGATGCAAAAAATCCCAAATAGGGCTCAGAGAACTAGTGGTTATGCCACCTAGGTTTGCACAGCGATTTGTGTCGGTTAGGTTCAGTGTGTGTGTTGTTGTTAGGGTTTCCCCAAAGAAAAAAGCAGTGAAAGTACCACTTCATCGGTATAGATGAAGGAAATAATTTTTGTATGGCTCTCTACGTCACCCATTCTCATGACGGAGGCCTAAAAGTGGACGTCCAGGCCTTTGCGCAACGTTTCGGACTCTCTAGTCCTTCTTCAGGCGAGCTCTGGACACAAAATGGCTGGAATACTTCACAGCAGCCATGTGCTGTTTCTAAGTGGGCGTGTCCCCACACACACACACACACCAAATCACTAAATATCACGTATATTGTGTTTCAAAAATAAATAAGCTGTTTTAAGCTGTTGTTCTTACTTTTTTAAGTGTATTTAATATTTTTGCATCCCCAGAAAATGTCCTCAGAGTCCCCGGTCACCAAGGAGAGGTCCATAGCTGCAGGCACTGGCTTTGGTTAGGAAGTAAAAAATCCAATGATCAGACCAGAGTCCGATCATGGTTGTGCACGGGCTCTGTACATCACCGGCCGCCACTCCTCGGCTTCCAGTGATCCAAAAACATATTTCCGTTGATGCAAAAAATCCCAAATAGGGCTCAGAGAACTAGTGGTTATGCCACCTAGGTTTGCACAGCGATTTGTGTCGGTTAGGTTCAGTGTGTGTGTTGTTGTTAGGGTTTCCCCAAAGAAAAAAGCAGTGAAAGTACCACTTCATCGGTATAGATGAAGGAAATAATTTTTGTATGGCTCTCTACGTCACCCATTCTCATGACGGAGGCCTAAAAGTGGACGTCCAGGCCTTTGCGCAACGTTTCGGACTCTCTAGTCCTTCTTCAGGCGAGCTCTGGACACAAAATGGCTGGAATGCTTCACAGCAGCCATGTGCTGTTTCTAAGTGGGTGTGTCCCCACACACACACACACACCAAATCACTAAATATCACGTATATTGTGTTTCAAAAATAAATAAGCTGTTTTAAGCTGTTGTTCTTACTTTTTTAAGTGTATTTAATATTTTTGCATCCCCAGAAAATGTCCTCAGAGTCCCCGGTCACCAAGGAGAGGTCCATAGCTGCAGGCACTGGCTTTGGTTAGGAAGTAAAAAATCCAATGATCAGACCAGAGTCCGATCATGGTTGTGCACGGGCTCTGTACATCACCGGCCGCCACTCCTCGGCTTCCAGTGATCCAAAAACATATTTCCGTTGATGCAAAAAATCCCAAATAGGGCTCAGAGAACTAGTGGTTATGCCACCTAGGTTTGCACAGCGATTTGTGTCGGTTAGGTTCAGTGTGTGTGTTGTTGTTAGGGTTTCCCCAAAGAAAAAAGCAGTGAAAGTACCACTTCATCGGTATAGATGAAGGAAATAATTTTTGTATGGCTCTCTACGTCACCCATTCTCATGACGGAGGCCTAAAAGTGGACGTCCAGGCCTTTGCGCAACGTTTCGGACTCTCTAGTCCTTCTTCAGGCGAGCTCTGGACACAAAATGGCTGGAATACTTCACAGCAGCCATGTGCTGTTTCTAAGTGGGCGTGTCCCCACACACACACACACACCAAATCACTAAATATCACGTATATTGTGTTTCAAAAATAAATAAGCTGTTTTAAGCTGTTGTTCTTACTTTTTTAAGTGTATTTAATATTTTTGCATCCCCAGAAAATGTCCTCAGAGTCCCCGGTCACCAAGGAGAGGTCCATAGCTGCAGGCACTGGCTTTGGTTAGGAAGTAAAAAATCCAATGATCAGACCAGAGTCCGATCATGGTTGTGCACGGGCTCTGTACATCACCGGCCGCCACTCCTCGGCTTCCAGTGATCCAAAAACATATTTCCGTTGATGCAAAAAATCCCAAATAGGGCTCAGAGAACTAGTGGTTATGCCACCTAGGTTTGCACAGCGATTTGTGTCGGTTAGGTTCAGTGTGTGTGTTGTTGTTAGGGTTTCCCCAAAGAAAAAAGCAGTGAAAGTACCACTTCATCGGTATAGATGAAGGAAATAATTTTTGTATGGCTCTCTACGTCACCCATTCTCATGACGGAGGCCTAAAAGTGGACGTCCAGGCCTTTGCGCAACGTTTCGGACTCTCTAGTCCTTCTTCAGGCGAGCTCTGGACACAAAATGGCTGGAATGCTTCACAGCAGCCATGTGCTGTTTCTAAGTGGGCGTGTCCCCACACACACACACACACACCAAATCACTAAATATCACGTATATTGTGTTTCAAAAATAAATAAGCTGTTTTAAGCTGTTGTTCTTACTTTTTTAAGTGTATTTAATATTTTTGCATCCCCAGAAAATGTCCTCAGAGTCCCCGGTCACCAAGGAGAGGTCCATAGCTGCAGGCACTGGCTTTGGTTAGGAAGTAAAAAATCCAATGATCAGACCAGAGTCCGATCATGGTTAGGGTTAGGGTTAGGGTTAGGGTTAGGGTTAGGGTTAGGGTTAGGGTTAGGTTAGGGTTAGATTAGGGTTAGGGTTAGGGTTAGGGAGTAAAAAATCCAATGATCAGACCAGAGTCCGATCATGGTTGTGCACGGGCTCTGTACATCACCGGCCGCCACTCCTCGGCTTCCAGTGATCCAAAAACATATTTCTGTTGATGCAAAAAAATCCCAAATAGGGCTCAGAGGACTAGTGGTTATGCCACCTAGGTTTGCACAGCGATTTGTGTCGGTTAGGTTCAGTGTGTGTGCTGTTGTGCACGTTTCCCCAAAGAAAAAAGCAGTGAAAGTACCACTTCATCGGTATAGACGAAGGAAATAATTTTTCTTTGGCTCTCTACGTCACCCATTCTCATGACGGAGGCCTAAATGTGGACGTCCAGGCCTTTGCGCAACGTTTCGGACTCTCTAGTCCTTCTTCAGGCGAGCTCTGGACACAAAATGGCTGGAATACTTCACAGCAGCCATGTGCTGTTTCTAAGTGGGCGTGTCCCCACACACACACACACACCAAATCACTCAATATCACGTATATTGTGTTTAAAAAATAAATAAGCTGTTTTAAGCTGTTGTTCTTACTCTTTTAAGTGTATTTAATATTTTTGCATCCCCAGAAAATGTCCTCAGAGTCCCCGGTCACCAAGGAGAGGTCCATAGCTGCAGGCGCTGGCTTCGGTTAGGGAGTAAAAAATCCAATGATCAGACCAGAGTCCGATCATGGTTGTGCACGGGCTCTGTACATCACCGGCCGCCACTCCTCGGCTTCCAGTGATCCAAAAACATATTTCTGTTGATGCAAAAAAATCCCAAATAGGGCTCAGAGGACTAGTGGTTATGCCACCTAGGTTTGCACAGCGATTTGTGTCGGTTAGGTTCAGTGTGTGTGCTGTTGTGCACGTTTCCCCAAAGAAAAAAGCAGTGAAAGTACCACTTCATCGGTATAGACGAAGGAAATAATTTTTCTTTGGCTCTCTACGTCACCCATTCTCATGACGGAGGCCTAAATGTGGACGTCCAGGCCTTTGCGCAACGTTTCGGACTCTCTAGTCCTTCTTCAGGCGAGCTCTGGACACAAAATGGCTGGAATACTTCACAGCAGCCATGTGCTGTTTCTAAGTGGGCGTGTCCCCACACACACACACACACCAAATCACTCAATATCACGTATATTGTGTTTAAAAAATAAATAAGCTGTTTTAAGCTGTTGTTCTTACTCTTTTAAGTGTATTTAATATTTTTGCATCCCCAGAAAATGTCCTCAGAGTCCCCGGTCACCAAGGAGAGGTCCATAGCTGCAGGCGCTGGCTTCGGTTAGGGAGTAAAAAATCCAATGATCAGACCAGAGTCCGATCATGGTTGTGCACGGGCTCTGTACATCACCGGCCGCCACTCCTCGGCTTCCAGTGATCCAAAAACATATTTCTGTTGATGCAAAAAAATCCCAAATAGGGCTCAGAGGACTAGTGGTTATGCCACCTAGGTTTGCACAGCGATTTGTGTCGGTTAGGTTCAGTGTGTGTGCTGTTGTGCACGTTTCCCCAAAGAAAAAAGCAGTGAAAGTACCACTTCATCGGTATAGACGAAGGAAATAATTTTTCTTTGGCTCTCTACGTCACCCATTCTCATGACGGAGGCCTAAATGTGGACGTCCAGGCCTTTGCGCAACGTTTCGGACTCTCTAGTCCTTCTTCAGGCGAGCTCTGGACACAAAATGGCTGGAATACTTCACAGCAGCCATGTGCTGTTTCTAAGTGGGCGTGTCCCCACACACACACACACACCAAATCACTCAATATCACGTATATTGTGTTTAAAAAATAAATAAGCTGTTTTAAGCTGTTGTTCTTACTCTTTTAAGTGTATTTAATATTTTTGCATCCCCAGAAAATGTCCTCAGAGTCCCCGGTCACCAAGGAGAGGTCCATAGCTGCAGGCGCTGGCTTCGGTTAGGGAGTAAAAAATCCAATGATCAGACCAGAGTCCGATCATGGTTGTGCACGGGCTCTGTACATCACCGGCCGCCACTCCTCGGCTTCCAGTGATCCAAAAACATATTTCTGTTGATGCAAAAAAATCCCAAATAGGGCTCAGAGGACTAGTGGTTATGCCACCTAGGTTTGCACAGCGATTTGTGTCGGTTAGGTTCAGTGTGTGTGCTGTTGTGCACGTTTCCCCAAAGAAAAAAGCAGTGAAAGTACCACTTCATCGGTATAGACGAAGGAAATAATTTTTCTTTGGCTCTCTACGTCACCCATTCTCATGACGGAGGCCTAAATGTGGACGTCCAGGCCTTTGCGCAACGTTTCGGACTCTCTAGTCCTTCTTCAGGCGAGCTCTGGACACAAAATGGCTGGAATACTTCACAGCAGCCATGTGCTGTTTCTAAGTGGGCGTGTCCCCACACACACACACACACCAAATCACTCAATATCACGTATATTGTGTTTAAAAAATAAATAAGCTGTTTTAAGCTGTTGTTCTTACTCTTTTAAGTGTATTTAATATTTTTGCATCCCCAGAAAATGTCCTCAGAGTCCCCGGTCACCAAGGAGAGGTCCATAGCTGCAGGCGCTGGCTTCGGTTAGGGAGTAAAAAATCCAATGATCAGACCAGAGTCCGATCATGGTTGTGCACGGGCTCTGTACATCACCGGCCGCCACTCCTCGGCTTCCAGTGATCCAAAAACATATTTCTGTTGATGCAAAAAAATCCCAAATAGGGCTCAGAGGACTAGTGGTTATGCCACCTAGGTTTGCACAGCGATTTGTGTCGGTTAGGTTCAGTGTGTGTGCTGTTGTGCACGTTTCCCCAAAGAAAAAAGCAGTGAAAGTACCACTTCATCGGTATAGACGAAGGAAATAATTTTTCTTTGGCTCTCTACGTCACCCATTCTCATGACGGAGGCCTAAATGTGGACGTCCAGGCCTTTGCGCAACGTTTCGGACTCTCTAGTCCTTCTTCAGGCGAGCTCTGGACACAAAATGGCTGGAATACTTCACAGCAGCCATGTGCTGTTTCTAAGTGGGCGTGTCCCCACACACACACACACACCAAATCACTCAATATCACGTATATTGTGTTTAAAAAATAAATAAGCTGTTTTAAGCTGTTGTTCTTACTCTTTTAAGTGTATTTAATATTTTTGCATCCCCAGAAAATGTCCTCAGAGTCCCCGGTCACCAAGGAGAGGTCCATAGCTGCAGGCGCTGGCTTCGGTTAGGGAGTAAAAAATCCAATGATCAGACCAGAGTCCGATCATGGTTGTGCACGGGCTCTGTACATCACCGGCCGCCACTCCTCGGCTTCCAGTGATCCAAAAACATATTTCTGTTGATGCAAAAAAATCCCAAATAGGGCTCAGAGGACTAGTGGTTATGCCACCTAGGTTTGCACAGCGATTTGTGTCGGTTAGGTTCAGTGTGTGTGCTGTTGTGCACGTTTCCCCAAAGAAAAAAGCAGTGAAAGTACCACTTCATCGGTATAGACGAAGGAAATAATTTTTCTTTGGCTCTCTACGTCACCCATTCTCATGACGGAGGCCTAAATGTGGACGTCCAGGCCTTTGCGCAACGTTTCGGACTCTCTAGTCCTTCTTCAGGCGAGCTCTGGACACAAAATGGCTGGAATACTTCACAGCAGCCATGTGCTGTTTCTAAGTGGGCGTGTCCCCACACACACACACACACCAAATCACTCAATATCACGTATATTGTGTTTAAAAAATAAATAAGCTGTTTTAAGCTGTTGTTCTTACTCTTTTAAGTGTATTTAATATTTTTGCATCCCCAGAAAATGTCCTCAGAGTCCCCGGTCACCAAGGAGAGGTCCATAGCTGCAGGCGCTGGCTTCGGTTAGGGAGTAAAAAATCCAATGATCAGACCAGAGTCCGATCATGGTTGTGCACGGGCTCTGTACATCACCGGCCGCCACTCCTCGGCTTCCAGTGATCCAAAAACATATTTCTGTTGATGCAAAAAAATCCCAAATAGGGCTCAGAGGACTAGTGGTTATGCCACCTAGGTTTGCACAGCGATTTGTGTCGGTTAGGTTCAGTGTGTGTGCTGTTGTGCACGTTTCCCCAAAGAAAAAAGCAGTGAAAGTACCACTTCATCGGTATAGACGAAGGAAATAATTTTTCTTTGGCTCTCTACGTCACCCATTCTCATGACGGAGGCCTAAATGTGGACGTCCAGGCCTTTGCGCAACGTTTCGGACTCTCTAGTCCTTCTTCAGGCGAGCTCTGGACACAAAATGGCTGGAATACTTCACAGCAGCCATGTGCTGTTTCTAAGTGGGCGTGTCCCCACACACACACACACACCAAATCACTCAATATCACGTATATTGTGTTTAAAAAATAAATAAGCTGTTTTAAGCTGTTGTTCTTACTCTTTTAAGTGTATTTAATATTTTTGCATCCCCAGAAAATGTCCTCAGAGTCCCCGGTCACCAAGGAGAGGTCCATAGCTGCAGGCGCTGGCTTCGGTTAGGGAGTAAAAAATCCAATGATCAGACCAGAGTCCGATCATGGTTGTGCACGGGCTCTGTACATCACCGGCCGCCACTCCTCGGCTTCCAGTGATCCAAAAACATATTTCTGTTGATGCAAAAAAATCCCAAATAGGGCTCAGAGGACTAGTGGTTATGCCACCTAGGTTTGCACAGCGATTTGTGTCGGTTAGGTTCAGTGTGTGTGCTGTTGTGCACGTTTCCCCAAAGAAAAAAGCAGTGAAAGTACCACTTCATCGGTATAGACGAAGGAAATAATTTTTCTTTGGCTCTCTACGTCACCCATTCTCATGACGGAGGCCTAAATGTGGACGTCCAGGCCTTTGCGCAACGTTTCGGACTCTCTAGTCCTTCTTCAGGCGAGCTCTGGACACAAAATGGCTGGAATACTTCACAGCAGCCATGTGCTGTTTCTAAGTGGGCGTGTCCCCACACACACACACACACCAAATCACTCAATATCACGTATATTGTGTTTAAAAAATAAATAAGCTGTTTTAAGCTGTTGTTCTTACTCTTTTAAGTGTATTTAATATTTTTGCATCCCCAGAAAATGTCCTCAGAGTCCCCGGTCACCAAGGAGAGGTCCATAGCTGCAGGCGCTGGCTTCGGTTAGGGAGTAAAAAATCCAATGATCAGACCAGAGTCCGATCATGGTTGTGCACGGGCTCTGTACATCACCGGCCGCCACTCCTCGGCTTCCAGTGATCCAAAAACATATTTCTGTTGATGCAAAAAAATCCCAAATAGGGCTCAGAGGACTAGTGGTTATGCCACCTAGGTTTGCACAGCGATTTGTGTCGGTTAGGTTCAGTGTGTGTGCTGTTGTGCACGTTTCCCCAAAGAAAAAAGCAGTGAAAGTACCACTTCATCGGTATAGACGAAGGAAATAATTTTTCTTTGGCTCTCTACGTCACCCATTCTCATGACGGAGGCCTAAATGTGGACGTCCAGGCCTTTGCGCAACGTTTCGGACTCTCTAGTCCTTCTTCAGGCGAGCTCTGGACACAAAATGGCTGGAATACTTCACAGCAGCCATGTGCTGTTTCTAAGTGGGCGTGTCCCCACACACACACACACACCAAATCACTCAATATCACGTATATTGTGTTTAAAAAATAAATAAGCTGTTTTAAGCTGTTGTTCTTACTCTTTTAAGTGTATTTAATATTTTTGCATCCCCAGAAAATGTCCTCAGAGTCCCCGGTCACCAAGGAGAGGTCCATAGCTGCAGGCGCTGGCTTCGGTTAGGGAGTAAAAAATCCAATGATCAGACCAGAGTCCGATCATGGTTGTGCACGGGCTCTGTACATCACCGGCCGCCACTCCTCGGCTTCCAGTGATCCAAAAACATATTTCTGTTGATGCAAAAAAATCCCAAATAGGGCTCAGAGGACTAGTGGTTATGCCACCTAGGTTTGCACAGCGATTTGTGTCGGTTAGGTTCAGTGTGTGTGCTGTTGTGCACGTTTCCCCAAAGAAAAAAGCAGTGAAAGTACCACTTCATCGGTATAGACGAAGGAAATAATTTTTCTTTGGCTCTCTACGTCACCCATTCTCATGACGGAGGCCTAAATGTGGACGTCCAGGCCTTTGCGCAACGTTTCGGACTCTCTAGTCCTTCTTCAGGCGAGCTCTGGACACAAAATGGCTGGAATACTTCACAGCAGCCATGTGCTGTTTCTAAGTGGGCGTGTCCCCACACACACACACACACACCAAATCACTCAATATCACGTATATTGTGTTTAAAAAATAAATAAGCTGTTTTAAGCTGTTGTTCTTACTCTTTTAAGTGTATTTAATATTTTTGCATCCCCAGAAAATGTCCTCAGAGTCCCCGGTCACCAAGGAGAGGTCCATAGCTGCAGGCGCTGGCTTCGGTTAGGGAGTAAAAAATCCAATGATCAGACCAGAGTCCGATCATGGTTGTGCACGGGCTCTGTACATCACCGGCCGCCACTCCTCGGCTTCCAGTGATCCAAAAACATATTTCTGTTGATGCAAAAAAATCCCAAATAGGGCTCAGAGGACTAGTGGTTATGCCACCTAGGTTTGCACAGCGATTTGTGTCGGTTAGGTTCAGTGTGTGTGCTGTTGTGCACGTTTCCCCAAAGAAAAAAGCAGTGAAAGTACCACTTCATCGGTATAGACGAAGGAAATAATTTTTCTTTGGCTCTCTACGTCACCCATTCTCATGACGGAGGCCTAAATGTGGACGTCCAGGCCTTTGCGCAACGTTTCGGACTCTCTAGTCCTTCTTCAGGCGAGCTCTGGACACAAAATGGCTGGAATACTTCACAGCAGCCATGTGCTGTTTCTAAGTGGGCGTGTCCCCACACACACACACACACCAAATCACTCAATATCACGTATATTGTGTTTAAAAAATAAATAAGCTGTTTTAAGCTGTTGTTCTTACTCTTTTAAGTGTATTTAATATTTTTGCATCCCCAGAAAATGTCCTCAGAGTCCCCGGTCACCAAGGAGAGGTCCATAGCTGCAGGCGCTGGCTTCGGTTAGGGAGTAAAAAATCCAATGATCAGACCAGAGTCCGATCATGGTTGTGCACGGGCTCTGTACATCACCGGCCGCCACTCCTCGGCTTCCAGTGATCCAAAAACATATTTCTGTTGATGCAAAAAAATCCCAAATAGGGCTCAGAGGACTAGTGGTTATGCCACCTAGGTTTGCACAGCGATTTGTGTCGGTTAGGTTCAGTGTGTGTGCTGTTGTGCACGTTTCCCCAAAGAAAAAAGCAGTGAAAGTACCACTTCATCGGTATAGACGAAGGAAATAATTTTTCTTTGGCTCTCTACGTCACCCATTCTCATGACGGAGGCCTAAATGTGGACGTCCAGGCCTTTGCGCAACGTTTCGGACTCTCTAGTCCTTCTTCAGGCGAGCTCTGGACACAAAATGGCTGGAATACTTCACAGCAGCCATGTGCTGTTTCTAAGTGGGCGTGTCCCCACACACACACACACACCAAATCACTCAATATCACGTATATTGTGTTTAAAAAATAAATAAGCTGTTTTAAGCTGTTGTTCTTACTCTTTTAAGTGTATTTAATATTTTTGCATCCCCAGAAAATGTCCTCAGAGTCCCCGGTCACCAAGGAGAGGTCCATAGCTGCAGGCGCTGGCTTCGGTTAGGGAGTAAAAAATCCAATGATCAGACCAGAGTCCGATCATGGTTGTGCACGGGCTCTGTACATCACCGGCCGCCACTCCTCGGCTTCCAGTGATCCAAAAACATATTTCTGTTGATGCAAAAAAATCCCAAATAGGGCTCAGAGGACTAGTGGTTATGCCACCTAGGTTTGCACAGCGATTTGTGTCGGTTAGGTTCAGTGTGTGTGCTGTTGTGCACGTTTCCCCAAAGAAAAAAGCAGTGAAAGTACCACTTCATCGGTATAGACGAAGGAAATAATTTTTCTTTGGCTCTCTACGTCACCCATTCTCATGACGGAGGCCTAAATGTGGACGTCCAGGCCTTTGCGCAACGTTTCGGACTCTCTAGTCCTTCTTCAGGCGAGCTCTGGACACAAAATGGCTGGAATACTTCACAGCAGCCATGTGCTGTTTCTAAGTGGGCGTGTCCCCACACACACACACACACCAAATCACTCAATATCACGTATATTGTGTTTAAAAAATAAATAAGCTGTTTTAAGCTGTTGTTCTTACTCTTTTAAGTGTATTTAATATTTTTGCATCCCCAGAAAATGTCCTCAGAGTCCCCGGTCACCAAGGAGAGGTCCATAGCTGCAGGCGCTGGCTTCGGTTAGGGAGTAAAAAATCCAATGATCAGACCAGAGTCCGATCATGGTTGTGCACGGGCTCTGTACATCACCGGCCGCCACTCCTCGGCTTCCAGTGATCCAAAAACATATTTCTGTTGATGCAAAAAAATCCCAAATAGGGCTCAGAGGACTAGTGGTTATGCCACCTAGGTTTGCACAGCGATTTGTGTCGGTTAGGTTCAGTGTGTGTGCTGTTGTGCACGTTTCCCCAAAGAAAAAAGCAGTGAAAGTACCACTTCATCGGTATAGACGAAGGAAATAATTTTTCTTTGGCTCTCTACGTCACCCATTCTCATGACGGAGGCCTAAATGTGGACGTCCAGGCCTTTGCGCAACGTTTCGGACTCTCTAGTCCTTCTTCAGGCGAGCTCTGGACACAAAATGGCTGGAATACTTCACAGCAGCCATGTGCTGTTTCTAAGTGGGCGTGTCCCCACACACACACACACACCAAATCACTCAATATCACGTATATTGTGTTTAAAAAATAAATAAGCTGTTTTAAGCTGTTGTTCTTACTCTTTTAAGTGTATTCAATATTTTTGCATCCCCAGAAAATGTCCTCAGAGTCCCCGGTCACCAAGGAGAGGTCCATAGCTGCAGGCGCTGGCTTCGGTTAGGGAGTAAAAAATCCAATGATCAGACCAGAGTCCGATCATGGTTGTGCACGGGCTCTGTACATCACCGGCCGCCACTCCTCGGCTTCCAGTGATCCAAAAACATATTTCTGTTGATGCAAAAAAATCCCAAATAGGGCTCAGAGGACTAGTGGTTATGCCACCTAGGTTTGCACAGCGATTTGTGTCGGTTAGGTTCAGTGTGTGTGCTGTTGTGCACGTTTCCCCAAAGAAAAAAGCAGTGAAAGTACCACTTCATCGGTATAGACGAAGGAAATAATTTTTCTTTGGCTCTCTACGTCACCCATTCTCATGACGGAGGCCTAAATGTGGACGTCCAGGCCTTTGCGCAACGTTTCGGACTCTCTAGTCCTTCTTCAGGCGAGCTCTGGACACAAAATGGCTGGAATACTTCACAGCAGCCATGTGCTGTTTCTAAGTGGGCGTGTCCCCACACACACACACACACCAAATCACTCAATATCACGTATATTGTGTTTAAAAAATAAATAAGCTGTTTTAAGCTGTTGTTCTTACTCTTTTAAGTGTATTTAATATTTTTGCATCCCCAGAAAATGTCCTCAGAGTCCCCGGTCACCAAGGAGAGGTCCATAGCTGCAGGCGCTGGCTTCGGTTAGGGAGTAAAAAATCCAATGATCAGACCAGAGTCCGATCATGGTTGTGCACGGGCTCTGTACATCACCGGCCGCCACTCCTCGGCTTCCAGTGATCCAAAAACATATTTCTGTTGATGCAAAAAAATCCCAAATAGGGCTCAGAGGACTAGTGGTTATGCCACCTAGGTTTGCACAGCGATTTGTGTCGGTTAGGTTCAGTGTGTGTGCTGTTGTGCACGTTTCCCCAAAGAAAAAAGCAGTGAAAGTACCACTTCATCGGTATAGACGAAGGAAATAATTTTTCTTTGGCTCTCTACGTCACCCATTCTCATGACGGAGGCCTAAATGTGGACGTCCAGGCCTTTGCGCAACGTTTCGGACTCTCTAGTCCTTCTTCAGGCGAGCTCTGGACACAAAATGGCTGGAATACTTCACAGCAGCCATGTGCTGTTTCTAAGTGGGCGTGTCCCCACACACACACACACACCAAATCACTCAATATCACGTATATTGTGTTTAAAAAATAAATAAGCTGTTTTAAGCTGTTGTTCTTACTCTTTTAAGTGTATTTAATATTTTTGCATCCCCAGAAAATGTCCTCAGAGTCCCCGGTCACCAAGGAGAGGTCCATAGCTGCAGGCGCTGGCTTCGGTTAGGGAGTAAAAAATCCAATGATCAGACCAGAGTCCGATCATGGTTGTGCACGGGCTCTGTACATCACCGGCCGCCACTCCTCGGCTTCCAGTGATCCAAAAACATATTTCTGTTGATGCAAAAAAATCCCAAATAGGGCTCAGAGGACTAGTGGTTATGCCACCTAGGTTTGCACAGCGATTTGTGTCGGTTAGGTTCAGTGTGTGTGCTGTTGTGCACGTTTCCCCAAAGAAAAAAGCAGTGAAAGTACCACTTCATCGGTATAGACGAAGGAAATAATTTTTCTTTGGCTCTCTACGTCACCCATTCTCATGACGGAGGCCTAAATGTGGACGTCCAGGCCTTTGCGCAACGTTTCGGACTCTCTAGTCCTTCTTCAGGCGAGCTCTGGACACAAAATGGCTGGAATACTTCACAGCAGCCATGTGCTGTTTCTAAGTGGGCGTGTCCCCACACACACACACACACCAAATCACTCAATATCACGTATATTGTGTTTAAAAAATAAATAAGCTGTTTTAAGCTGTTGTTCTTACTCTTTTAAGTGTATTTAATATTTTTGCATCCCCAGAAAATGTCCTCAGAGTCCCCGGTCACCAAGGAGAGGTCCATAGCTGCAGGCGCTGGCTTCGGTTAGGGAGTAAAAAATCCAATGATCAGACCAGAGTCCGATCATGGTTGTGCACGGGCTCTGTACATCACCGGCCGCCACTCCTCGGCTTCCAGTGATCCAAAAACATATTTCTGTTGATGCAAAAAAATCCCAAATAGGGCTCAGAGGACTAGTGGTTATGCCACCTAGGTTTGCACAGCGATTTGTGTCGGTTAGGTTCAGTGTGTGTGCTGTTGTGCACGTTTCCCCAAAGAAAAAAGCAGTGAAAGTACCACTTCATCGGTATAGACGAAGGAAATAATTTTTCTTTGGCTCTCTACGTCACCCATTCTCATGACGGAGGCCTAAATGTGGACGTCCAGGCCTTTGCGCAACGTTTCGGACTCTCTAGTCCTTCTTCAGGCGAGCTCTGGACACAAAATGGCTGGAATACTTCACAGCAGCCATGTGCTGTTTCTAAGTGGGCGTGTCCCCACACACACACACACACCAAATCACTCAATATCACGTATATTGTGTTTAAAAAATAAATAAGCTGTTTTAAGCTGTTGTTCTTACTCTTTTAAGTGTATTTAATATTTTTGCATCCCCAGAAAATGTCCTCAGAGTCCCCGGTCACCAAGGAGAGGTCCATAGCTGCAGGCGCTGGCTTCGGTTAGGGAGTAAAAAATCCAATGATCAGACCAGAGTCCGATCATGGTTGTGCACGGGCTCTGTACATCACCGGCCGCCACTCCTCGGCTTCCAGTGATCCAAAAACATATTTCTGTTGATGCAAAAAAATCCCAAATAGGGCTCAGAGGACTAGTGGTTATGCCACCTAGGTTTGCACAGCGATTTGTGTCGGTTAGGTTCAGTGTGTGTGCTGTTGTGCACGTTTCCCCAAAGAAAAAAGCAGTGAAAGTACCACTTCATCGGTATAGACGAAGGAAATAATTTTTCTTTGGCTCTCTACGTCACCCATTCTCATGACGGAGGCCTAAATGTGGACGTCCAGGCCTTTGCGCAACGTTTCGGACTCTCTAGTCCTTCTTCAGGCGAGCTCTGGACACAAAATGGCTGGAATACTTCACAGCAGCCATGTGCTGTTTCTAAGTGGGCGTGTCCCCACACACACACACACACCAAATCACTCAATATCACGTATATTGTGTTTAAAAAATAAATAAGCTGTTTTAAGCTGTTGTTCTTACTCTTTTAAGTGTATTTAATATTTTTGCATCCCCAGAAAATGTCCTCAGAGTCCCCGGTCACCAAGGAGAGGTCCATAGCTGCAGGCGCTGGCTTCGGTTAGGGAGTAAAAAATCCAATGATCAGACCAGAGTCCGATCATGGTTGTGCACGGGCTCTGTACATCACCGGCCGCCACTCCTCGGCTTCCAGTGATCCAAAAACATATTTCTGTTGATGCAAAAAAATCCCAAATAGGGCTCAGAGGACTAGTGGTTATGCCACCTAGGTTTGCACAGCGATTTGTGTCGGTTAGGTTCAGTGTGTGTGCTGTTGTGCACGTTTCCCCAAAGAAAAAAGCAGTGAAAGTACCACTTCATCGGTATAGACGAAGGAAATAATTTTTCTTTGGCTCTCTACGTCACCCATTCTCATGACGGAGGCCTAAATGTGGACGTCCAGGCCTTTGCGCAACGTTTCGGACTCTCTAGTCCTTCTTCAGGCGAGCTCTGGACACAAAATGGCTGGAATACTTCACAGCAGCCATGTGCTGTTTCTAAGTGGGCGTGTCCCCACACACACACACACACCAAATCACTCAATATCACGTATATTGTGTTTAAAAAATAAATAAGCTGTTTTAAGCTGTTGTTCTTACTCTTTTAAGTGTATTTAATATTTTTGCATCCCCAGAAAATGTCCTCAGAGTCCCCGGTCACCAAGGAGAGGTCCATAGCTGCAGGCGCTGGCTTCGGTTAGGGAGTAAAAAATCCAATGATCAGACCAGAGTCCGATCATGGTTGTGCACGGGCTCTGTACATCACCGGCCGCCACTCCTCGGCTTCCAGTGATCCAAAAACATATTTCTGTTGATGCAAAAAAATCCCAAATAGGGCTCAGAGGACTAGTGGTTATGCCACCTAGGTTTGCACAGCGATTTGTGTCGGTTAGGTTCAGTGTGTGTGCTGTTGTGCACGTTTCCCCAAAGAAAAAAGCAGTGAAAGTACCACTTCATCGGTATAGACGAAGGAAATAATTTTTCTTTGGCTCTCTACGTCACCCATTCTCATGACGGAGGCCTAAATGTGGACGTCCAGGCCTTTGCGCAACGTTTCGGACTCTCTAGTCCTTCTTCAGGCGAGCTCTGGACACAAAATGGCTGGAATACTTCACAGCAGCCATGTGCTGTTTCTAAGTGGGCGTGTCCCCACACACACACACACACCAAATCACTCAATATCACGTATATTGTGTTTAAAAAATAAATAAGCTGTTTTAAGCTGTTGTTCTTACTCTTTTAAGTGTATTTAATATTTTTGCATCCCCAGAAAATGTCCTCAGAGTCCCCGGTCACCAAGGAGAGGTCCATAGCTGCAGGCGCTGGCTTCGGTTAGGGAGTAAAAAATCCAATGATCAGACCAGAGTCCGATCATGGTTGTGCACGGGCTCTGTACATCACCGGCCGCCACTCCTCGGCTTCCAGTGATCCAAAAACATATTTCTGTTGATGCAAAAAAATCCCAAATAGGGCTCAGAGGACTAGTGGTTATGCCACCTAGGTTTGCACAGCGATTTGTGTCGGTTAGGTTCAGTGTGTGTGCTGTTGTGCACGTTTCCCCAAAGAAAAAAGCAGTGAAAGTACCACTTCATCGGTATAGACGAAGGAAATAATTTTTCTTTGGCTCTCTACGTCACCCATTCTCATGACGGAGGCCTAAATGTGGACGTCCAGGCCTTTGCGCAACGTTTCGGACTCTCTAGTCCTTCTTCAGGCGAGCTCTGGACACAAAATGGCTGGAATACTTCACAGCAGCCATGTGCTGTTTCTAAGTGGGCGTGTCCCCACACACACACACACACCAAATCACTCAATATCACGTATATTGTGTTTAAAAAATAAATAAGCTGTTTTAAGCTGTTGTTCTTACTCTTTTAAGTGTATTTAATATTTTTGCATCCCCAGAAAATGTCCTCAGAGTCCCCGGTCACCAAGGAGAGGTCCATAGCTGCAGGCGCTGGCTTCGGTTAGGGAGTAAAAAATCCAATGATCAGACCAGAGTCCGATCATGGTTGTGCACGGGCTCTGTACATCACCGGCCGCCACTCCTCGGCTTCCAGTGATCCAAAAACATATTTCTGTTGATGCAAAAAAATCCCAAATAGGGCTCAGAGGACTAGTGGTTATGCCACCTAGGTTTGCACAGCGATTTGTGTCGGTTAGGTTCAGTGTGTGTGCTGTTGTGCACGTTTCCCCAAAGAAAAAAGCAGTGAAAGTACCACTTCATCGGTATAGACGAAGGAAATAATTTTTCTTTGGCTCTCTACGTCACCCATTCTCATGACGGAGGCCTAAATGTGGACGTCCAGGCCTTTGCGCAACGTTTCGGACTCTCTAGTCCTTCTTCAGGCGAGCTCTGGACACAAAATGGCTGGAATACTTCACAGCAGCCATGTGCTGTTTCTAAGTGGGCGTGTCCCCACACACACACACACACCAAATCACTCAATATCACGTATATTGTGTTTAAAAAATAAATAAGCTGTTTTAAGCTGTTGTTCTTACTCTTTTAAGTGTATTTAATATTTTTGCATCCCCAGAAAATGTCCTCAGAGTCCCCGGTCACCAAGGAGAGGTCCATAGCTGCAGGCGCTGGCTTCGGTTAGGGAGTAAAAAATCCAATGATCAGACCAGAGTCCGATCATGGTTGTGCACGGGCTCTGTACATCACCGGCCGCCACTCCTCGGCTTCCAGTGATCCAAAAACATATTTCTGTTGATGCAAAAAAATCCCAAATAGGGCTCAGAGGACTAGTGGTTATGCCACCTAGGTTTGCACAGCGATTTGTGTCGGTTAGGTTCAGTGTGTGTGCTGTTGTGCACGTTTCCCCAAAGAAAAAAGCAGTGAAAGTACCACTTCATCGGTATAGACGAAGGAAATAATTTTTCTTTGGCTCTCTACGTCACCCATTCTCATGACGGAGGCCTAAATGTGGACGTCCAGGCCTTTGCGCAACGTTTCGGACTCTCTAGTCCTTCTTCAGGCGAGCTCTGGACACAAAATGGCTGGAATACTTCACAGCAGCCATGTGCTGTTTCTAAGTGGGCGTGTCCCCACACACACACACACACCAAATCACTCAATATCACGTATATTGTGTTTAAAAAATAAATAAGCTGTTTTAAGCTGTTGTTCTTACTCTTTTAAGTGTATTTAATATTTTTGCATCCCCAGAAAATGTCCTCAGAGTCCCCGGTCACCAAGGAGAGGTCCATAGCTGCAGGCGCTGGCTTCGGTTAGGGAGTAAAAAATCCAATGATCAGACCAGAGTCCGATCATGGTTGTGCACGGGCTCTGTACATCACCGGCCGCCACTCCTCGGCTTCCAGTGATCCAAAAACATATTTCTGTTGATGCAAAAAAATCCCAAATAGGGCTCAGAGGACTAGTGGTTATGCCACCTAGGTTTGCACAGCGATTTGTGTCGGTTAGGTTCAGTGTGTGTGCTGTTGTGCACGTTTCCCCAAAGAAAAAAGCAGTGAAAGTACCACTTCATCGGTATAGACGAAGGAAATAATTTTTCTTTGGCTCTCTACGTCACCCATTCTCATGACGGAGGCCTAAATGTGGACGTCCAGGCCTTTGCGCAACGTTTCGGACTCTCTAGTCCTTCTTCAGGCGAGCTCTGGACACAAAATGGCTGGAATACTTCACAGCAGCCATGTGCTGTTTCTAAGTGGGCGTGTCCCCACACACACACACACACCAAATCACTCAATATCACGTATATTGTGTTTAAAAAATAAATAAGCTGTTTTAAGCTGTTGTTCTTACTCTTTTAAGTGTATTCAATATTTTTGCATCCCCAGAAAATGTCCTCAGAGTCCCCGGTCACCAAGGAGAGGTCCATAGCTGCAGGCGCTGGCTTCGGTTAGGGAGTAAAAAATCCAATGATCAGACCAGAGTCCGATCATGGTTGTGCACGGGCTCTGTACATCACCGGCCGCCACTCCTCGGCTTCCAGTGATCCAAAAACATATTTCTGTTGATGCAAAAAAATCCCAAATAGGGCTCAGAGGACTAGTGGTTATGCCACCTAGGTTTGCACAGCGATTTGTGTCGGTTAGGTTCAGTGTGTGTGCTGTTGTGCACGTTTCCCCAAAGAAAAAAGCAGTGAAAGTACCACTTCATCGGTATAGACGAAGGAAATAATTTTTCTTTGGCTCTCTACGTCACCCATTCTCATGACGGAGGCCTAAATGTGGACGTCCAGGCCTTTGCGCAACGTTTCGGACTCTCTAGTCCTTCTTCAGGCGAGCTCTGGACACAAAATGGCTGGAATACTTCACAGCAGCCATGTGCTGTTTCTAAGTGGGCGTGTCCCCACACACACACACACACCAAATCACTCAATATCACGTATATTGTGTTTAAAAAATAAATAAGCTGTTTTAAGCTGTTGTTCTTACTCTTTTAAGTGTATTTAATATTTTTGCATCCCCAGAAAATGTCCTCAGAGTCCCCGGTCACCAAGGAGAGGTCCATAGCTGCAGGCGCTGGCTTCGGTTAGGGAGTAAAAAATCCAATGATCAGACCAGAGTCCGATCATGGTTGTGCACGGGCTCTGTACATCACCGGCCGCCACTCCTCGGCTTCCAGTGATCCAAAAACATATTTCTGTTGATGCAAAAAAATCCCAAATAGGGCTCAGAGGACTAGTGGTTATGCCACCTAGGTTTGCACAGCGATTTGTGTCGGTTAGGTTCAGTGTGTGTGCTGTTGTGCACGTTTCCCCAAAGAAAAAAGCAGTGAAAGTACCACTTCATCGGTATAGACGAAGGAAATAATTTTTCTTTGGCTCTCTACGTCACCCATTCTCATGACGGAGGCCTAAATGTGGACGTCCAGGCCTTTGCGCAACGTTTCGGACTCTCTAGTCCTTCTTCAGGCGAGCTCTGGACACAAAATGGCTGGAATACTTCACAGCAGCCATGTGCTGTTTCTAAGTGGGCGTGTCCCCACACACACACACACACCAAATCACTCAATATCACGTATATTGTGTTTAAAAAATAAATAAGCTGTTTTAAGCTGTTGTTCTTACTCTTTTAAGTGTATTTAATATTTTTGCATCCCCAGAAAATGTCCTCAGAGTCCCCGGTCACCAAGGAGAGGTCCATAGCTGCAGGCGCTGGCTTCGGTTAGGGAGTAAAAAATCCAATGATCAGACCAGAGTCCGATCATGGTTGTGCACGGGCTCTGTACATCACCGGCCGCCACTCCTCGGCTTCCAGTGATCCAAAAACATATTTCTGTTGATGCAAAAAAATCCCAAATAGGGCTCAGAGGACTAGTGGTTATGCCACCTAGGTTTGCACAGCGATTTGTGTCGGTTAGGTTCAGTGTGTGTGCTGTTGTGCACGTTTCCCCAAAGAAAAAAGCAGTGAAAGTACCACTTCATCGGTATAGACGAAGGAAATAATTTTTCTTTGGCTCTCTACGTCACCCATTCTCATGACGGAGGCCTAAATGTGGACGTCCAGGCCTTTGCGCAACGTTTCGGACTCTCTAGTCCTTCTTCAGGCGAGCTCTGGACACAAAATGGCTGGAATACTTCACAGCAGCCATGTGCTGTTTCTAAGTGGGCGTGTCCCCACACACACACACACACCAAATCACTCAATATCACGTATATTGTGTTTAAAAAATAAATAAGCTGTTTTAAGCTGTTGTTCTTACTCTTTTAAGTGTATTTAATATTTTTGCATCCCCAGAAAATGTCCTCAGAGTCCCCGGTCACCAAGGAGAGGTCCATAGCTGCAGGCGCTGGCTTCGGTTAGGGAGTAAAAAATCCAATGATCAGACCAGAGTCCGATCATGGTTGTGCACGGGCTCTGTACATCACCGGCCGCCACTCCTCGGCTTCCAGTGATCCAAAAACATATTTCTGTTGATGCAAAAAAATCCCAAATAGGGCTCAGAGGACTAGTGGTTATGCCACCTAGGTTTGCACAGCGATTTGTGTCGGTTAGGTTCAGTGTGTGTGCTGTTGTGCACGTTTCCCCAAAGAAAAAAGCAGTGAAAGTACCACTTCATCGGTATAGACGAAGGAAATAATTTTTCTTTGGCTCTCTACGTCACCCATTCTCATGACGGAGGCCTAAATGTGGACGTCCAGGCCTTTGCGCAACGTTTCGGACTCTCTAGTCCTTCTTCAGGCGAGCTCTGGACACAAAATGGCTGGAATACTTCACAGCAGCCATGTGCTGTTTCTAAGTGGGCGTGTCCCCACACACACACACACACCAAATCACTCAATATCACGTATATTGTGTTTAAAAAATAAATAAGCTGTTTTAAGCTGTTGTTCTTACTCTTTTAAGTGTATTTAATATTTTTGCATCCCCAGAAAATGTCCTCAGAGTCCCCGGTCACCAAGGAGAGGTCCATAGCTGCAGGCGCTGGCTTCGGTTAGGGAGTAAAAAATCCAATGATCAGACCAGAGTCCGATCATGGTTGTGCACGGGCTCTGTACATCACCGGCCGCCACTCCTCGGCTTCCAGTGATCCAAAAACATATTTCTGTTGATGCAAAAAAATCCCAAATAGGGCTCAGAGGACTAGTGGTTATGCCACCTAGGTTTGCACAGCGATTTGTGTCGGTTAGGTTCAGTGTGTGTGCTGTTGTGCACGTTTCCCCAAAGAAAAAAGCAGTGAAAGTACCACTTCATCGGTATAGACGAAGGAAATAATTTTTCTTTGGCTCTCTACGTCACCCATTCTCATGACGGAGGCCTAAATGTGGACGTCCAGGCCTTTGCGCAACGTTTCGGACTCTCTAGTCCTTCTTCAGGCGAGCTCTGGACACAAAATGGCTGGAATACTTCACAGCAGCCATGTGCTGTTTCTAAGTGGGCGTGTCCCCACACACACACACACACCAAATCACTCAATATCACGTATATTGTGTTTAAAAAATAAATAAGCTGTTTTAAGCTGTTGTTCTTACTCTTTTAAGTGTATTTAATATTTTTGCATCCCCAGAAAATGTCCTCAGAGTCCCCGGTCACCAAGGAGAGGTCCATAGCTGCAGGCGCTGGCTTCGGTTAGGGAGTAAAAAATCCAATGATCAGACCAGAGTCCGATCATGGTTGTGCACGGGCTCTGTACATCACCGGCCGCCACTCCTCGGCTTCCAGTGATCCAAAAACATATTTCTGTTGATGCAAAAAAATCCCAAATAGGGCTCAGAGGACTAGTGGTTATGCCACCTAGGTTTGCACAGCGATTTGTGTCGGTTAGGTTCAGTGTGTGTGCTGTTGTGCACGTTTCCCCAAAGAAAAAAGCAGTGAAAGTACCACTTCATCGGTATAGACGAAGGAAATAATTTTTCTTTGGCTCTCTACGTCACCCATTCTCATGACGGAGGCCTAAATGTGGACGTCCAGGCCTTTGCGCAACGTTTCGGACTCTCTAGTCCTTCTTCAGGCGAGCTCTGGACACAAAATGGCTGGAATACTTCACAGCAGCCATGTGCTGTTTCTAAGTGGGCGTGTCCCCACACACACACACACACCAAATCACTCAATATCACGTATATTGTGTTTAAAAAATAAATAAGCTGTTTTAAGCTGTTGTTCTTACTCTTTTAAGTGTATTTAATATTTTTGCATCCCCAGAAAATGTCCTCAGAGTCCCCGGTCACCAAGGAGAGGTCCATAGCTGCAGGCGCTGGCTTCGGTTAGGGAGTAAAAAATCCAATGATCAGACCAGAGTCCGATCATGGTTGTGCACGGGCTCTGTACATCACCGGCCGCCACTCCTCGGCTTCCAGTGATCCAAAAACATATTTCTGTTGATGCAAAAAAATCCCAAATAGGGCTCAGAGGACTAGTGGTTATGCCACCTAGGTTTGCACAGCGATTTGTGTCGGTTAGGTTCAGTGTGTGTGCTGTTGTGCACGTTTCCCCAAAGAAAAAAGCAGTGAAAGTACCACTTCATCGGTATAGACGAAGGAAATAATTTTTCTTTGGCTCTCTACGTCACCCATTCTCATGACGGAGGCCTAAATGTGGACGTCCAGGCCTTTGCGCAACGTTTCGGACTCTCTAGTCCTTCTTCAGGCGAGCTCTGGACACAAAATGGCTGGAATACTTCACAGCAGCCATGTGCTGTTTCTAAGTGGGCGTGTCCCCACACACACACACACACCAAATCACTCAATATCACGTATATTGTGTTTAAAAAATAAATAAGCTGTTTTAAGCTGTTGTTCTTACTCTTTTAAGTGTATTTAATATTTTTGCATCCCCAGAAAATGTCCTCAGAGTCCCCGGTCACCAAGGAGAGGTCCATAGCTGCAGGCGCTGGCTTCGGTTAGGGAGTAAAAAATCCAATGATCAGACCAGAGTCCGATCATGGTTGTGCACGGGCTCTGTACATCACCGGCCGCCACTCCTCGGCTTCCAGTGATCCAAAAACATATTTCTGTTGATGCAAAAAAATCCCAAATAGGGCTCAGAGGACTAGTGGTTATGCCACCTAGGTTTGCACAGCGATTTGTGTCGGTTAGGTTCAGTGTGTGTGCTGTTGTGCACGTTTCCCCAAAGAAAAAAGCAGTGAAAGTACCACTTCATCGGTATAGACGAAGGAAATAATTTTTCTTTGGCTCTCTACGTCACCCATTCTCATGACGGAGGCCTAAATGTGGACGTCCAGGCCTTTGCGCAACGTTTCGGACTCTCTAGTCCTTCTTCAGGCGAGCTCTGGACACAAAATGGCTGGAATACTTCACAGCAGCCATGTGCTGTTTCTAAGTGGGCGTGTCCCCACACACACACACACACCAAATCACTCAATATCACGTATATTGTGTTTAAAAAATAAATAAGCTGTTTTAAGCTGTTGTTCTTACTCTTTTAAGTGTATTTAATATTTTTGCATCCCCAGAAAATGTCCTCAGAGTCCCCGGTCACCAAGGAGAGGTCCATAGCTGCAGGCGCTGGCTTCGGTTAGGGAGTAAAAAATCCAATGATCAGACCAGAGTCCGATCATGGTTGTGCACGGGCTCTGTACATCACCGGCCGCCACTCCTCGGCTTCCAGTGATCCAAAAACATATTTCTGTTGATGCAAAAAAATCCCAAATAGGGCTCAGAGGACTAGTGGTTATGCCACCTAGGTTTGCACAGCGATTTGTGTCGGTTAGGTTCAGTGTGTGTGCTGTTGTGCACGTTTCCCCAAAGAAAAAAGCAGTGAAAGTACCACTTCATCGGTATAGACGAAGGAAATAATTTTTCTTTGGCTCTCTACGTCACCCATTCTCATGACGGAGGCCTAAATGTGGACGTCCAGGCCTTTGCGCAACGTTTCGGACTCTCTAGTCCTTCTTCAGGCGAGCTCTGGACACAAAATGGCTGGAATACTTCACAGCAGCCATGTGCTGTTTCTAAGTGGGCGTGTCCCCACACACACACACACACCAAATCACTCAATATCACGTATATTGTGTTTAAAAAATAAATAAGCTGTTTTAAGCTGTTGTTCTTACTCTTTTAAGTGTATTTAATATTTTTGCATCCCCAGAAAATGTCCTCAGAGTCCCCGGTCACCAAGGAGAGGTCCATAGCTGCAGGCGCTGGCTTCGGTTAGGGAGTAAAAAATCCAATGATCAGACCAGAGTCCGATCATGGTTGTGCACGGGCTCTGTACATCACCGGCCGCCACTCCTCGGCTTCCAGTGATCCAAAAACATATTTCTGTTGATGCAAAAAAATCCCAAATAGGGCTCAGAGGACTAGTGGTTATGCCACCTAGGTTTGCACAGCGATTTGTGTCGGTTAGGTTCAGTGTGTGTGCTGTTGTGCACGTTTCCCCAAAGAAAAAAGCAGTGAAAGTACCACTTCATCGGTATAGACGAAGGAAATAATTTTTCTTTGGCTCTCTACGTCACCCATTCTCATGACGGAGGCCTAAATGTGGACGTCCAGGCCTTTGCGCAACGTTTCGGACTCTCTAGTCCTTCTTCAGGCGAGCTCTGGACACAAAATGGCTGGAATACTTCACAGCAGCCATGTGCTGTTTCTAAGTGGGCGTGTCCCCACACACACACACACACCAAATCACTCAATATCACGTATATTGTGTTTAAAAAATAAATAAGCTGTTTTAAGCTGTTGTTCTTACTCTTTTAAGTGTATTTAATATTTTTGCATCCCCAGAAAATGTCCTCAGAGTCCCCGGTCACCAAGGAGAGGTCCATAGCTGCAGGCGCTGGCTTCGGTTAGGGAGTAAAAAATCCAATGATCAGACCAGAGTCCGATCATGGTTGTGCACGGGCTCTGTACATCACCGGCCGCCACTCCTCGGCTTCCAGTGATCCAAAAACATATTTCTGTTGATGCAAAAAAATCCCAAATAGGGCTCAGAGGACTAGTGGTTATGCCACCTAGGTTTGCACAGCGATTTGTGTCGGTTAGGTTCAGTGTGTGTGCTGTTGTGCACGTTTCCCCAAAGAAAAAAGCAGTGAAAGTACCACTTCATCGGTATAGACGAAGGAAATAATTTTTCTTTGGCTCTCTACGTCACCCATTCTCATGACGGAGGCCTAAATGTGGACGTCCAGGCCTTTGCGCAACGTTTCGGACTCTCTAGTCCTTCTTCAGGCGAGCTCTGGACACAAAATGGCTGGAATACTTCACAGCAGCCATGTGCTGTTTCTAAGTGGGCGTGTCCCCACACACACACACACACCAAATCACTCAATATCACGTATATTGTGTTTAAAAAATAAATAAGCTGTTTTAAGCTGTTGTTCTTACTCTTTTAAGTGTATTTAATATTTTTGCATCCCCAGAAAATGTCCTCAGAGTCCCCGGTCACCAAGGAGAGGTCCATAGCTGCAGGCGCTGGCTTCGGTTAGGGAGTAAAAAATCCAATGATCAGACCAGAGTCCGATCATGGTTGTGCACGGGCTCTGTACATCACCGGCCGCCACTCCTCGGCTTCCAGTGATCCAAAAACATATTTCTGTTGATGCAAAAAAATCCCAAATAGGGCTCAGAGGACTAGTGGTTATGCCACCTAGGTTTGCACAGCGATTTGTGTCGGTTAGGTTCAGTGTGTGTGCTGTTGTGCACGTTTCCCCAAAGAAAAAAGCAGTGAAAGTACCACTTCATCGGTATAGACGAAGGAAATAATTTTTCTTTGGCTCTCTACGTCACCCATTCTCATGACGGAGGCCTAAATGTGGACGTCCAGGCCTTTGCGCAACGTTTCGGACTCTCTAGTCCTTCTTCAGGCGAGCTCTGGACACAAAATGGCTGGAATACTTCACAGCAGCCATGTGCTGTTTCTAAGTGGGCGTGTCCCCACACACACACACACACCAAATCACTCAATATCACGTATATTGTGTTTAAAAAATAAATAAGCTGTTTTAAGCTGTTGTTCTTACTCTTTTAAGTGTATTTAATATTTTTGCATCCCCAGAAAATGTCCTCAGAGTCCCCGGTCACCAAGGAGAGGTCCATAGCTGCAGGCGCTGGCTTCGGTTAGGGAGTAAAAAATCCAATGATCAGACCAGAGTCCGATCATGGTTGTGCACGGGCTCTGTACATCACCGGCCGCCACTCCTCGGCTTCCAGTGATCCAAAAACATATTTCTGTTGATGCAAAAAAATCCCAAATAGGGCTCAGAGGACTAGTGGTTATGCCACCTAGGTTTGCACAGCGATTTGTGTCGGTTAGGTTCAGTGTGTGTGCTGTTGTGCACGTTTCCCCAAAGAAAAAAGCAGTGAAAGTACCACTTCATCGGTATAGACGAAGGAAATAATTTTTCTTTGGCTCTCTACGTCACCCATTCTCATGACGGAGGCCTAAATGTGGACGTCCAGGCCTTTGCGCAACGTTTCGGACTCTCTAGTCCTTCTTCAGGCGAGCTCTGGACACAAAATGGCTGGAATACTTCACAGCAGCCATGTGCTGTTTCTAAGTGGGCGTGTCCCCACACACACACACACACCAAATCACTCAATATCACGTATATTGTGTTTAAAAAATAAATAAGCTGTTTTAAGCTGTTGTTCTTACTCTTTTAAGTGTATTTAATATTTTTGCATCCCCAGAAAATGTCCTCAGAGTCCCCGGTCACCAAGGAGAGGTCCATAGCTGCAGGCGCTGGCTTCGGTTAGGGAGTAAAAAATCCAATGATCAGACCAGAGTCCGATCATGGTTGTGCACGGGCTCTGTACATCACCGGCCGCCACTCCTCGGCTTCCAGTGATCCAAAAACATATTTCTGTTGATGCAAAAAAATCCCAAATAGGGCTCAGAGGACTAGTGGTTATGCCACCTAGGTTTGCACAGCGATTTGTGTCGGTTAGGTTCAGTGTGTGTGCTGTTGTGCACGTTTCCCCAAAGAAAAAAGCAGTGAAAGTACCACTTCATCGGTATAGACGAAGGAAATAATTTTTCTTTGGCTCTCTACGTCACCCATTCTCATGACGGAGGCCTAAATGTGGACGTCCAGGCCTTTGCGCAACGTTTCGGACTCTCTAGTCCTTCTTCAGGCGAGCTCTGGACACAAAATGGCTGGAATACTTCACAGCAGCCATGTGCTGTTTCTAAGTGGGCGTGTCCCCACACACACACACACACCAAATCACTCAATATCACGTATATTGTGTTTAAAAAATAAATAAGCTGTTTTAAGCTGTTGTTCTTACTCTTTTAAGTGTATTTAATATTTTTGCATCCCCAGAAAATGTCCTCAGAGTCCCCGGTCACCAAGGAGAGGTCCATAGCTGCAGGCGCTGGCTTCGGTTAGGGAGTAAAAAATCCAATGATCAGACCAGAGTCCGATCATGGTTGTGCACGGGCTCTGTACATCACCGGCCGCCACTCCTCGGCTTCCAGTGATCCAAAAACATATTTCTGTTGATGCAAAAAAATCCCAAATAGGGCTCAGAGGACTAGTGGTTATGCCACCTAGGTTTGCACAGCGATTTGTGTCGGTTAGGTTCAGTGTGTGTGCTGTTGTGCACGTTTCCCCAAAGAAAAAAGCAGTGAAAGTACCACTTCATCGGTATAGACGAAGGAAATAATTTTTCTTTGGCTCTCTACGTCACCCATTCTCATGACGGAGGCCTAAATGTGGACGTCCAGGCCTTTGCGCAACGTTTCGGACTCTCTAGTCCTTCTTCAGGCGAGCTCTGGACACAAAATGGCTGGAATACTTCACAGCAGCCATGTGCTGTTTCTAAGTGGGCGTGTCCCCACACACACACACACACCAAATCACTCAATATCACGTATATTGTGTTTAAAAAATAAATAAGCTGTTTTAAGCTGTTGTTCTTACTCTTTTAAGTGTATTTAATATTTTTGCATCCCCAGAAAATGTCCTCAGAGTCCCCGGTCACCAAGGAGAGGTCCATAGCTGCAGGCGCTGGCTTCGGTTAGGGAGTAAAAAATCCAATGATCAGACCAGAGTCCGATCATGGTTGTGCACGGGCTCTGTACATCACCGGCCGCCACTCCTCGGCTTCCAGTGATCCAAAAACATATTTCTGTTGATGCAAAAAAATCCCAAATAGGGCTCAGAGGACTAGTGGTTATGCCACCTAGGTTTGCACAGCGATTTGTGTCGGTTAGGTTCAGTGTGTGTGCTGTTGTGCACGTTTCCCCAAAGAAAAAAGCAGTGAAAGTACCACTTCATCGGTATAGACGAAGGAAATAATTTTTCTTTGGCTCTCTACGTCACCCATTCTCATGACGGAGGCCTAAATGTGGACGTCCAGGCCTGTTGCGCAACGTTTCGGACTCTCTAGTCCTTCTTCAGGCGAGCTCTGGACACAAAATGGCTGGAATACTTCACAGCAGCCATGTGCTGTTTCTAAGTGGGCGTGTCCCCACACACACACACACACCAAATCACTCAATATCACGTATATTGTGTTTAAAAAATAAATAAGCTGTTTTAAGCTGTTGTTCTTACTCTTTTAAGTGTATTTAATATTTTTGCATCCCCAGAAAATGTCCTCAGAGTCCCCGGTCACCAAGGAGAGGTCCATAGCTGCAGGCGCTGGCTTCGGTTAGGGAGTAAAAAATCCAATGATCAGACCAGAGTCCGATCATGGTTGTGCACGGGCTCTGTACATCACCGGCCGCCACTCCTCGGCTTCCAGTGATCCAAAAACATATTTCTGTTGATGCAAAAAAATCCCAAATAGGGCTCAGAGGACTAGTGGTTATGCCACCTAGGTTTGCACAGCGATTTGTGTCGGTTAGGTTCAGTGTGTGTGCTGTTGTGCACGTTTCCCCAAAGAAAAAAGCAGTGAAAGTACCACTTCATCGGTATAGACGAAGGAAATAATTTTTCTTTGGCTCTCTACGTCACCCATTCTCATGACGGAGGCCTAAATGTGGACGTCCAGGCCTTTGCGCAACGTTTCGGACTCTCTAGTCCTTCTTCAGGCGAGCTCTGGACACAAAATGGCTGGAATACTTCACAGCAGCCATGTGCTGTTTCTAAGTGGGCGTGTCCCCACACACACACACACACCAAATCACTCAATATCACGTATATTGTGTTTAAAAAATAAATAAGCTGTTTTAAGCTGTTGTTCTTACTCTTTTAAGTGTATTTAATATTTTTGCATCCCCAGAAAATGTCCTCAGAGTCCCCGGTCACCAAGGAGAGGTCCATAGCTGCAGGCGCTGGCTTCGGTTAGGGAGTAAAAAATCCAATGATCAGACCAGAGTCCGATCATGGTTGTGCACGGGCTCTGTACATCACCGGCCGCCACTCCTCGGCTTCCAGTGATCCAAAAACATATTTCTGTTGATGCAAAAAAATCCCAAATAGGGCTCAGAGGACTAGTGGTTATGCCACCTAGGTTTGCACAGCGATTTGTGTCGGTTAGGTTCAGTGTGTGTGCTGTTGTGCACGTTTCCCCAAAGAAAAAAGCAGTGAAAGTACCACTTCATCGGTATAGACGAAGGAAATAATTTTTCTTTGGCTCTCTACGTCACCCATTCTCATGACGGAGGCCTAAATGTGGACGTCCAGGCCTTTGCGCAACGTTTCGGACTCTCTAGTCCTTCTTCAGGCGAGCTCTGGACACAAAATGGCTGGAATACTTCACAGCAGCCATGTGCTGTTTCTAAGTGGGCGTGTCCCCACACACACACACACACCAAATCACTCAATATCACGTATATTGTGTTTAAAAAATAAATAAGCTGTTTTAAGCTGTTGTTCTTACTCTTTTAAGTGTATTTAATATTTTTGCATCCCCAGAAAATGTCCTCAGAGTCCCCGGTCACCAAGGAGAGGTCCATAGCTGCAGGCGCTGGCTTCGGTTAGGGAGTAAAAAATCCAATGATCAGACCAGAGTCCGATCATGGTTGTGCACGGGCTCTGTACATCACCGGCCGCCACTCCTCGGCTTCCAGTGATCCAAAAACATATTTCTGTTGATGCAAAAAAATCCCAAATAGGGCTCAGAGGACTAGTGGTTATGCCACCTAGGTTTGCACAGCGATTTGTGTCGGTTAGGTTCAGTGTGTGTGCTGTTGTGCACGTTTCCCCAAAGAAAAAAGCAGTGAAAGTACCACTTCATCGGTATAGACGAAGGAAATAATTTTTCTTTGGCTCTCTACGTCACCCATTCTCATGACGGAGGCCTAAATGTGGACGTCCAGGCCTTTGCGCAACGTTTCGGACTCTCTAGTCCTTCTTCAGGCGAGCTCTGGACACAAAATGGCTGGAATACTTCACAGCAGCCATGTGCTGTTTCTAAGTGGGCGTGTCCCCACACACACACACACACCAAATCACTCAATATCACGTATATTGTGTTTAAAAAATAAATAAGCTGTTTTAAGCTGTTGTTCTTACTCTTTTAAGTGTATTTAATATTTTTGCATCCCCAGAAAATGTCCTCAGAGTCCCCGGTCACCAAGGAGAGGTCCATAGCTGCAGGCGCTGGCTTCGGTTAGGGAGTAAAAAATCCAATGATCAGACCAGAGTCCGATCATGGTTGTGCACGGGCTCTGTACATCACCGGCCGCCACTCCTCGGCTTCCAGTGATCCAAAAACATATTTCTGTTGATGCAAAAAAATCCCAAATAGGGCTCAGAGGACTAGTGGTTATGCCACCTAGGTTTGCACAGCGATTTGTGTCGGTTAGGTTCAGTGTGTGTGCTGTTGTGCACGTTTCCCCAAAGAAAAAAGCAGTGAAAGTACCACTTCATCGGTATAGACGAAGGAAATAATTTTTCTTTGGCTCTCTACGTCACCCATTCTCATGACGGAGGCCTAAATGTGGACGTCCAGGCCTTTGCGCAACGTTTCGGACTCTCTAGTCCTTCTTCAGGCGAGCTCTGGACACAAAATGGCTGGAATACTTCACAGCAGCCATGTGCTGTTTCTAAGTGGGCGTGTCCCCACACACACACACACACCAAATCACTCAATATCACGTATATTGTGTTTAAAAAATAAATAAGCTGTTTTAAGCTGTTGTTCTTACTCTTTTAAGTGTATTTAATATTTTTGCATCCCCAGAAAATGTCCTCAGAGTCCCCGGTCACCAAGGAGAGGTCCATAGCTGCAGGCGCTGGCTTCGGTTAGGGAGTAAAAAATCCAATGATCAGACCAGAGTCCGATCATGGTTGTGCACGGGCTCTGTACATCACCGGCCGCCACTCCTCGGCTTCCAGTGATCCAAAAACATATTTCTGTTGATGCAAAAAAATCCCAAATAGGGCTCAGAGGACTAGTGGTTATGCCACCTAGGTTTGCACAGCGATTTGTGTCGGTTAGGTTCAGTGTGTGTGCTGTTGTGCACGTTTCCCCAAAGAAAAAAGCAGTGAAAGTACCACTTCATCGGTATAGACGAAGGAAATAATTTTTCTTTGGCTCTCTACGTCACCCATTCTCATGACGGAGGCCTAAATGTGGACGTCCAGGCCTTTGCGCAACGTTTCGGACTCTCTAGTCCTTCTTCAGGCGAGCTCTGGACACAAAATGGCTGGAATACTTCACAGCAGCCATGTGCTGTTTCTAAGTGGGCGTGTCCCCACACACACACACACACCAAATCACTCAATATCACGTATATTGTGTTTAAAAAATAAATAAGCTGTTTTAAGCTGTTGTTCTTACTCTTTTAAGTGTATTTAATATTTTTGCATCCCCAGAAAATGTCCTCAGAGTCCCCGGTCACCAAGGAGAGGTCCATAGCTGCAGGCGCTGGCTTCGGTTAGGGAGTAAAAAATCCAATGATCAGACCAGAGTCCGATCATGGTTGTGCACGGGCTCTGTACATCACCGGCCGCCACTCCTCGGCTTCCAGTGATCCAAAAACATATTTCTGTTGATGCAAAAAAATCCCAAATAGGGCTCAGAGGACTAGTGGTTATGCCACCTAGGTTTGCACAGCGATTTGTGTCGGTTAGGTTCAGTGTGTGTGCTGTTGTGCACGTTTCCCCAAAGAAAAAAGCAGTGAAAGTACCACTTCATCGGTATAGACGAAGGAAATAATTTTTCTTTGGCTCTCTACGTCACCCATTCTCATGACGGAGGCCTAAATGTGGACGTCCAGGCCTTTGCGCAACGTTTCGGACTCTCTAGTCCTTCTTCAGGCGAGCTCTGGACACAAAATGGCTGGAATACTTCACAGCAGCCATGTGCTGTTTCTAAGTGGGCGTGTCCCCACACACACACACACACCAAATCACTCAATATCACGTATATTGTGTTTAAAAAATAAATAAGCTGTTTTAAGCTGTTGTTCTTACTCTTTTAAGTGTATTTAATATTTTTGCATCCCCAGAAAATGTCCTCAGAGTCCCCGGTCACCAAGGAGAGGTCCATAGCTGCAGGCGCTGGCTTCGGTTAGGGAGTAAAAAATCCAATGATCAGACCAGAGTCCGATCATGGTTGTGCACGGGCTCTGTACATCACCGGCCGCCACTCCTCGGCTTCCAGTGATCCAAAAACATATTTCTGTTGATGCAAAAAAATCCCAAATAGGGCTCAGAGGACTAGTGGTTATGCCACCTAGGTTTGCACAGCGATTTGTGTCGGTTAGGTTCAGTGTGTGTGCTGTTGTGCACGTTTCCCCAAAGAAAAAAGCAGTGAAAGTACCACTTCATCGGTATAGACGAAGGAAATAATTTTTCTTTGGCTCTCTACGTCACCCATTCTCATGACGGAGGCCTAAATGTGGACGTCCAGGCCTTTGCGCAACGTTTCGGACTCTCTAGTCCTTCTTCAGGCGAGCTCTGGACACAAAATGGCTGGAATACTTCACAGCAGCCATGTGCTGTTTCTAAGTGGGCGTGTCCCCACACACACACACACACCAAATCACTCAATATCACGTATATTGTGTTTAAAAAATAAATAAGCTGTTTTAAGCTGTTGTTCTTACTCTTTTAAGTGTATTTAATATTTTTGCATCCCCAGAAAATGTCCTCAGAGTCCCCGGTCACCAAGGAGAGGTCCATAGCTGCAGGCGCTGGCTTCGGTTAGGGAGTAAAAAATCCAATGATCAGACCAGAGTCCGATCATGGTTGTGCACGGGCTCTGTACATCACCGGCCGCCACTCCTCGGCTTCCAGTGATCCAAAAACATATTTCTGTTGATGCAAAAAAATCCCAAATAGGGCTCAGAGGACTAGTGGTTATGCCACCTAGGTTTGCACAGCGATTTGTGTCGGTTAGGTTCAGTGTGTGTGCTGTTGTGCACGTTTCCCCAAAGAAAAAAGCAGTGAAAGTACCACTTCATCGGTATAGACGAAGGAAATAATTTTTCTTTGGCTCTCTACGTCACCCATTCTCATGACGGAGGCCTAAATGTGGACGTCCAGGCCTTTGCGCAACGTTTCGGACTCTCTAGTCCTTCTTCAGGCGAGCTCTGGACACAAAATGGCTGGAATACTTCACAGCAGCCATGTGCTGTTTCTAAGTGGGCGTGTCCCCACACACACACACACACCAAATCACTCAATATCACGTATATTGTGTTTAAAAAATAAATAAGCTGTTTTAAGCTGTTGTTCTTACTCTTTTAAGTGTATTTAATATTTTTGCATCCCCAGAAAATGTCCTCAGAGTCCCCGGTCACCAAGGAGAGGTCCATAGCTGCAGGCGCTGGCTTCGGTTAGGGAGTAAAAAATCCAATGATCAGACCAGAGTCCGATCATGGTTGTGCACGGGCTCTGTACATCACCGGCCGCCACTCCTCGGCTTCCAGTGATCCAAAAACATATTTCTGTTGATGCAAAAAAATCCCAAATAGGGCTCAGAGGACTAGTGGTTATGCCACCTAGGTTTGCACAGCGATTTGTGTCGGTTAGGTTCAGTGTGTGTGCTGTTGTGCACGTTTCCCCAAAGAAAAAAGCAGTGAAAGTACCACTTCATCGGTATAGACGAAGGAAATAATTTTTCTTTGGCTCTCTACGTCACCCATTCTCATGACGGAGGCCTAAATGTGGACGTCCAGGCCTTTGCGCAACGTTTCGGACTCTCTAGTCCTTCTTCAGGCGAGCTCTGGACACAAAATGGCTGGAATACTTCACAGCAGCCATGTGCTGTTTCTAAGTGGGCGTGTCCCCACACACACACACACACCAAATCACTCAATATCACGTATATTGTGTTTAAAAAATAAATAAGCTGTTTTAAGCTGTTGTTCTTACTCTTTTAAGTGTATTTAATATTTTTGCATCCCCAGAAAATGTCCTCAGAGTCCCCGGTCACCAAGGAGAGGTCCATAGCTGCAGGCGCTGGCTTCGGTTAGGGAGTAAAAAATCCAATGATCAGACCAGAGTCCGATCATGGTTGTGCACGGGCTCTGTACATCACCGGCCGCCACTCCTCGGCTTCCAGTGATCCAAAAACATATTTCTGTTGATGCAAAAAAATCCCAAATAGGGCTCAGAGGACTAGTGGTTATGCCACCTAGGTTTGCACAGCGATTTGTGTCGGTTAGGTTCAGTGTGTGTGCTGTTGTGCACGTTTCCCCAAAGAAAAAAGCAGTGAAAGTACCACTTCATCGGTATAGACGAAGGAAATAATTTTTCTTTGGCTCTCTACGTCACCCATTCTCATGACGGAGGCCTAAATGTGGACGTCCAGGCCTTTGCGCAACGTTTCGGACTCTCTAGTCCTTCTTCAGGCGAGCTCTGGACACAAAATGGCTGGAATACTTCACAGCAGCCATGTGCTGTTTCTAAGTGGGCGTGTCCCCACACACACACACACACCAAATCACTCAATATCACGTATATTGTGTTTAAAAAATAAATAAGCTGTTTTAAGCTGTTGTTCTTACTCTTTTAAGTGTATTTAATATTTTTGCATCCCCAGAAAATGTCCTCAGAGTCCCCGGTCACCAAGGAGAGGTCCATAGCTGCAGGCGCTGGCTTCGGTTAGGGAGTAAAAAATCCAATGATCAGACCAGAGTCCGATCATGGTTGTGCACGGGCTCTGTACATCACCGGCCGCCACTCCTCGGCTTCCAGTGATCCAAAAACATATTTCTGTTGATGCAAAAAAATCCCAAATAGGGCTCAGAGGACTAGTGGTTATGCCACCTAGGTTTGCACAGCGATTTGTGTCGGTTAGGTTCAGTGTGTGTGCTGTTGTGCACGTTTCCCCAAAGAAAAAAGCAGTGAAAGTACCACTTCATCGGTATAGACGAAGGAAATAATTTTTCTTTGGCTCTCTACGTCACCCATTCTCATGACGGAGGCCTAAATGTGGACGTCCAGGCCTTTGCGCAACGTTTCGGACTCTCTAGTCCTTCTTCAGGCGAGCTCTGGACACAAAATGGCTGGAATACTTCACAGCAGCCATGTGCTGTTTCTAAGTGGGCGTGTCCCCACACACACACACACACCAAATCACTCAATATCACGTATATTGTGTTTAAAAAATAAATAAGCTGTTTTAAGCTGTTGTTCTTACTCTTTTAAGTGTATTTAATATTTTTGCATCCCCAGAAAATGTCCTCAGAGTCCCCGGTCACCAAGGAGAGGTCCATAGCTGCAGGCGCTGGCTTCGGTTAGGGAGTAAAAAATCCAATGATCAGACCAGAGTCCGATCATGGTTGTGCACGGGCTCTGTACATCACCGGCCGCCACTCCTCGGCTTCCAGTGATCCAAAAACATATTTCTGTTGATGCAAAAAAATCCCAAATAGGGCTCAGAGGACTAGTGGTTATGCCACCTAGGTTTGCACAGCGATTTGTGTCGGTTAGGTTCAGTGTGTGTGCTGTTGTGCACGTTTCCCCAAAGAAAAAAGCAGTGAAAGTACCACTTCATCGGTATAGACGAAGGAAATAATTTTTCTTTGGCTCTCTACGTCACCCATTCTCATGACGGAGGCCTAAATGTGGACGTCCAGGCCTTTGCGCAACGTTTCGGACTCTCTAGTCCTTCTTCAGGCGAGCTCTGGACACAAAATGGCTGGAATACTTCACAGCAGCCATGTGCTGTTTCTAAGTGGGCGTGTCCCCACACACACACACACACCAAATCACTCAATATCACGTATATTGTGTTTAAAAAATAAATAAGCTGTTTTAAGCTGTTGTTCTTACTCTTTTAAGTGTATTTAATATTTTTGCATCCCCAGAAAATGTCCTCAGAGTCCCCGGTCACCAAGGAGAGGTCCATAGCTGCAGGCGCTGGCTTCGGTTAGGGAGTAAAAAATCCAATGATCAGACCAGAGTCCGATCATGGTTGTGCACGGGCTCTGTACATCACCGGCCGCCACTCCTCGGCTTCCAGTGATCCAAAAACATATTTCTGTTGATGCAAAAAAATCCCAAATAGGGCTCAGAGGACTAGTGGTTATGCCACCTAGGTTTGCACAGCGATTTGTGTCGGTTAGGTTCAGTGTGTGTGCTGTTGTGCACGTTTCCCCAAAGAAAAAAGCAGTGAAAGTACCACTTCATCGGTATAGACGAAGGAAATAATTTTTCTTTGGCTCTCTACGTCACCCATTCTCATGACGGAGGCCTAAATGTGGACGTCCAGGCCTTTGCGCAACGTTTCGGACTCTCTAGTCCTTCTTCAGGCGAGCTCTGGACACAAAATGGCTGGAATACTTCACAGCAGCCATGTGCTGTTTCTAAGTGGGCGTGTCCCCACACACACACACACACCAAATCACTCAATATCACGTATATTGTGTTTAAAAAATAAATAAGCTGTTTTAAGCTGTTGTTCTTACTCTTTTAAGTGTATTTAATATTTTTGCATCCCCAGAAAATGTCCTCAGAGTCCCCGGTCACCAAGGAGAGGTCCATAGCTGCAGGCGCTGGCTTCGGTTAGGGAGTAAAAAATCCAATGATCAGACCAGAGTCCGATCATGGTTGTGCACGGGCTCTGTACATCACCGGCCGCCACTCCTCGGCTTCCAGTGATCCAAAAACATATTTCTGTTGATGCAAAAAAATCCCAAATAGGGCTCAGAGGACTAGTGGTTATGCCACCTAGGTTTGCACAGCGATTTGTGTCGGTTAGGTTCAGTGTGTGTGCTGTTGTGCACGTTTCCCCAAAGAAAAAAGCAGTGAAAGTACCACTTCATCGGTATAGACGAAGGAAATAATTTTTCTTTGGCTCTCTACGTCACCCATTCTCATGACGGAGGCCTAAATGTGGACGTCCAGGCCTTTGCGCAACGTTTCGGACTCTCTAGTCCTTCTTCAGGCGAGCTCTGGACACAAAATGGCTGGAATACTTCACAGCAGCCATGTGCTGTTTCTAAGTGGGCGTGTCCCCACACACACACACACACCAAATCACTCAATATCACGTATATTGTGTTTAAAAAATAAATAAGCTGTTTTAAGCTGTTGTTCTTACTCTTTTAAGTGTATTTAATATTTTTGCATCCCCAGAAAATGTCCTCAGAGTCCCCGGTCACCAAGGAGAGGTCCATAGCTGCAGGCGCTGGCTTCGGTTAGGGAGTAAAAAATCCAATGATCAGACCAGAGTCCGATCATGGTTGTGCACGGGCTCTGTACATCACCGGCCGCCACTCCTCGGCTTCCAGTGATCCAAAAACATATTTCTGTTGATGCAAAAAAATCCCAAATAGGGCTCAGAGGACTAGTGGTTATGCCACCTAGGTTTGCACAGCGATTTGTGTCGGTTAGGTTCAGTGTGTGTGCTGTTGTGCACGTTTCCCCAAAGAAAAAAGCAGTGAAAGTACCACTTCATCGGTATAGACGAAGGAAATAATTTTTCTTTGGCTCTCTACGTCACCCATTCTCATGACGGAGGCCTAAATGTGGACGTCCAGGCCTTTGCGCAACGTTTCGGACTCTCTAGTCCTTCTTCAGGCGAGCTCTGGACACAAAATGGCTGGAATACTTCACAGCAGCCATGTGCTGTTTCTAAGTGGGCGTGTCCCCACACACACACACACACCAAATCACTCAATATCACGTATATTGTGTTTAAAAAATAAATAAGCTGTTTTAAGCTGTTGTTCTTACTCTTTTAAGTGTATTTAATATTTTTGCATCCCCAGAAAATGTCCTCAGAGTCCCCGGTCACCAAGGAGAGGTCCATAGCTGCAGGCGCTGGCTTCGGTTAGGGAGTAAAAAATCCAATGATCAGACCAGAGTCCGATCATGGTTGTGCACGGGCTCTGTACATCACCGGCCGCCACTCCTCGGCTTCCAGTGATCCAAAAACATATTTCTGTTGATGCAAAAAAATCCCAAATAGGGCTCAGAGGACTAGTGGTTATGCCACCTAGGTTTGCACAGCGATTTGTGTCGGTTAGGTTCAGTGTGTGTGCTGTTGTGCACGTTTCCCCAAAGAAAAAAGCAGTGAAAGTACCACTTCATCGGTATAGACGAAGGAAATAATTTTTCTTTGGCTCTCTACGTCACCCATTCTCATGACGGAGGCCTAAATGTGGACGTCCAGGCCTTTGCGCAACGTTTCGGACTCTCTAGTCCTTCTTCAGGCGAGCTCTGGACACAAAATGGCTGGAATACTTCACAGCAGCCATGTGCTGTTTCTAAGTGGGCGTGTCCCCACACACACACACACACCAAATCACTCAATATCACGTATATTGTGTTTAAAAAATAAATAAGCTGTTTTAAGCTGTTGTTCTTACTCTTTTAAGTGTATTTAATATTTTTGCATCCCCAGAAAATGTCCTCAGAGTCCCCGGTCACCAAGGAGAGGTCCATAGCTGCAGGCGCTGGCTTCGGTTAGGGAGTAAAAAATCCAATGATCAGACCAGAGTCCGATCATGGTTGTGCACGGGCTCTGTACATCACCGGCCGCCACTCCTCGGCTTCCAGTGATCCAAAAACATATTTCTGTTGATGCAAAAAAATCCCAAATAGGGCTCAGAGGACTAGTGGTTATGCCACCTAGGTTTGCACAGCGATTTGTGTCGGTTAGGTTCAGTGTGTGTGCTGTTGTGCACGTTTCCCCAAAGAAAAAAGCAGTGAAAGTACCACTTCATCGGTATAGACGAAGGAAATAATTTTTCTTTGGCTCTCTACGTCACCCATTCTCATGACGGAGGCCTAAATGTGGACGTCCAGGCCTTTGCGCAACGTTTCGGACTCTCTAGTCCTTCTTCAGGCGAGCTCTGGACACAAAATGGCTGGAATACTTCACAGCAGCCATGTGCTGTTTCTAAGTGGGCGTGTCCCCACACACACACACACACCAAATCACTCAATATCACGTATATTGTGTTTAAAAAATAAATAAGCTGTTTTAAGCTGTTGTTCTTACTCTTTTAAGTGTATTTAATATTTTTGCATCCCCAGAAAATGTCCTCAGAGTCCCCGGTCACCAAGGAGAGGTCCATAGCTGCAGGCGCTGGCTTCGGTTAGGGAGTAAAAAATCCAATGATCAGACCAGAGTCCGATCATGGTTGTGCACGGGCTCTGTACATCACCGGCCGCCACTCCTCGGCTTCCAGTGATCCAAAAACATATTTCTGTTGATGCAAAAAAATCCCAAATAGGGCTCAGAGGACTAGTGGTTATGCCACCTAGGTTTGCACAGCGATTTGTGTCGGTTAGGTTCAGTGTGTGTGCTGTTGTGCACGTTTCCCCAAAGAAAAAAGCAGTGAAAGTACCACTTCATCGGTATAGACGAAGGAAATAATTTTTCTTTGGCTCTCTACGTCACCCATTCTCATGACGGAGGCCTAAATGTGGACGTCCAGGCCTTTGCGCAACGTTTCGGACTCTCTAGTCCTTCTTCAGGCGAGCTCTGGACACAAAATGGCTGGAATACTTCACAGCAGCCATGTGCTGTTTCTAAGTGGGCGTGTCCCCACACACACACACACACCAAATCACTCAATATCACGTATATTGTGTTTAAAAAATAAATAAGCTGTTTTAAGCTGTTGTTCTTACTCTTTTAAGTGTATTTAATATTTTTGCATCCCCAGAAAATGTCCTCAGAGTCCCCGGTCACCAAGGAGAGGTCCATAGCTGCAGGCGCTGGCTTCGGTTAGGGAGTAAAAAATCCAATGATCAGACCAGAGTCCGATCATGGTTGTGCACGGGCTCTGTACATCACCGGCCGCCACTCCTCGGCTTCCAGTGATCCAAAAACATATTTCTGTTGATGCAAAAAAATCCCAAATAGGGCTCAGAGGACTAGTGGTTATGCCACCTAGGTTTGCACAGCGATTTGTGTCGGTTAGGTTCAGTGTGTGTGCTGTTGTGCACGTTTCCCCAAAGAAAAAAGCAGTGAAAGTACCACTTCATCGGTATAGACGAAGGAAATAATTTTTCTTTGGCTCTCTACGTCACCCATTCTCATGACGGAGGCCTAAATGTGGACGTCCAGGCCTTTGCGCAACGTTTCGGACTCTCTAGTCCTTCTTCAGGCGAGCTCTGGACACAAAATGGCTGGAATACTTCACAGCAGCCATGTGCTGTTTCTAAGTGGGCGTGTCCCCACACACACACACACACCAAATCACTCAATATCACGTATATTGTGTTTAAAAAATAAATAAGCTGTTTTAAGCTGTTGTTCTTACTCTTTTAAGTGTATTTAATATTTTTGCATCCCCAGAAAATGTCCTCAGAGTCCCCGGTCACCAAGGAGAGGTCCATAGCTGCAGGCGCTGGCTTCGGTTAGGGAGTAAAAAATCCAATGATCAGACCAGAGTCCGATCATGGTTGTGCACGGGCTCTGTACATCACCGGCCGCCACTCCTCGGCTTCCAGTGATCCAAAAACATATTTCTGTTGATGCAAAAAAATCCCAAATAGGGCTCAGAGGACTAGTGGTTATGCCACCTAGGTTTGCACAGCGATTTGTGTCGGTTAGGTTCAGTGTGTGTGCTGTTGTGCACGTTTCCCCAAAGAAAAAAGCAGTGAAAGTACCACTTCATCGGTATAGACGAAGGAAATAATTTTTCTTTGGCTCTCTACGTCACCCATTCTCATGACGGAGGCCTAAATGTGGACGTCCAGGCCTTTGCGCAACGTTTCGGACTCTCTAGTCCTTCTTCAGGCGAGCTCTGGACACAAAATGGCTGGAATACTTCACAGCAGCCATGTGCTGTTTCTAAGTGGGCGTGTCCCCACACACACACACACACCAAATCACTCAATATCACGTATATTGTGTTTAAAAAATAAATAAGCTGTTTTAAGCTGTTGTTCTTACTCTTTTAAGTGTATTTAATATTTTTGCATCCCCAGAAAATGTCCTCAGAGTCCCCGGTCACCAAGGAGAGGTCCATAGCTGCAGGCGCTGGCTTCGGTTAGGGAGTAAAAAATCCAATGATCAGACCAGAGTCCGATCATGGTTGTGCACGGGCTCTGTACATCACCGGCCGCCACTCCTCGGCTTCCAGTGATCCAAAAACATATTTCTGTTGATGCAAAAAAATCCCAAATAGGGCTCAGAGGACTAGTGGTTATGCCACCTAGGTTTGCACAGCGATTTGTGTCGGTTAGGTTCAGTGTGTGTGCTGTTGTGCACGTTTCCCCAAAGAAAAAAGCAGTTAGGGTTAGGGTTAGGGTTAGGGTTAGGGTTAGGTATCTAAGAATCCAGAAATCAGAACAGGTCTGATCTCGGTTAGGCACTGGCACACATTTCAAAGGCCCGCTTCAGTCCCAACTCCAAAAAAGAACCCCCTCCAACAGCACCTCCACATGTTTTATTTGTTCCCATTGTTCTAAATGTTGTCTCATAGAGTCTGTGTCCTGTATCTCCTCCAAACAGGTGTATATTTATTGGTCTGTTGTTTTAATATTGTGTATATGTATATTTATGTATTTAAAACCATCATGATAAAAAATCAGTAATATATTTATTAGTGCAATTTAAGCAATCATGATTAAGTAATATATTCTATTAACTCTCACAAGTCCCCACATGTCCATCAAGTGGTAAAACGTTATATTGTGCATCTCTATCTACCCCATGACCTTTTGACCCCTGTATTATATTTTAAAGACTGAAATTGTTGTTACTAAACAGAATACTTTTTCTTGAGTTAATTAAATGTACAAAATGAATGTAATTAGCAAAACAGGGCCACAACACCAAGGGTTCACCGTGTCAGGGCTGGGACGCCGAGGGCCCACCACCCAAGGGCTGCAAAATCAAGGTGCACGCCAACTAGGTGCACCCCAATCAGGTGTTCTCCTGCCAGGGGTATTCGCCCAAGGTCTACCATCTCTAGGTGTAAGGTTTGAGGTGGGTGAATTCATTAGGTCTACCATCTCTAGGTGTAAGGTTTGAGGTGGGTGAATTCATTAGGTCTACCAACTCTAGGTGTCAGGTTTGAGGTGGGTGAATTCATTAGGTCTACCAACTCTAGGTGTCAGGTTTGGGGTGGGTGAATCCATTAGGTCCACTAAATCTAGGTGTAAGATTTGGGATGATAAGTTTCGTCAATTCCAGTGGCTTTAGGTGTTAGGTGTATGGGGGTGTACACCATAAAATAGGGTGTCTTTAGGTGTCAGGTGTGATGGGTTACATGCATAAAATTTTGGGACTTAAGGTTTAGGAGGAGAATGGGTACACGATTAATAATCAGGGTGTTACTTGGGGCCTGCTGGGTCATGCCAGCAGACACACCTGAACTCCATAAGAATTCTTATCATTATTGTGTGATTTTAAAGATAAGAGACACAGACCCTAAGGTCTCCAACACACTGACCAAAAGAAAAAAAAGGAAAAACCAGACTTAGAAGAAAAATAACCATAAAAATGATTAAAATAGAAAGATGGACAGTAAGGTTACGCTTCGTTGAGGCCTCTGGGGTAGAGAGAGTCCAATTTTTTAATCCAGACCCTCTCCGCCCTGAGCCTCTCCGAGAGCGTCCAAAAGGGGTTCGACTCCAATCCTGAAACTCTGAGGGCATCTAGGCCATGTATTAAAAAATGTCTAACTACATATCGTCTCTTTTCAATTTTATTACGAATGTTATACGAATGCTGATAGATTCTAAGTAACAATTGGTTCTTTGTCTGCCCCACATATTGTTTGTGGCATTTGGAACAAGATATGAGATAGACACAATTTGAGACATGTGCTGACATGTTTCTCTGTACTTGGAAGAGTTGTTTGTTGGTTTTATTCTGGACCATTCTTTTGCCCACAAAGTGCTTATAAACCCCAGATTTACTCACTTTACAGGATGTTGTGATTTTACTAGAAACCAAGGTATCCAATAAGTTCTTGTTTCGTTTGTAAGCCGCTATCGGTCTATGTTTGGTCAGAAATTTAGTTGGTTCCATGAATTTGGTGAAATTTTCCTTGGTTGCTCTATTTAATTGAGTACTTTGTTGTGAATAGAAGGAAACTAATGGTATGATTTTGTTTCTAATCTGTGTTTCCTTGGTTGGATTAGTCACAAAGTTAGTGAAGGCCCTAAGCACACTCCTCAAATAGCTTCTCGAGTACCCTCGCTTCTTCAAAGCTTTAAAGAGGATTCCTACAGCAATCTTAAACTCAGATGTTTGTGAGCATATTCTATGAAAGCGAAGAAGCTGTGATTTAAGAATTCCTTTAAAAGTATGCTTAGGGTGGTAACTGGCTCTGTGTAATAATGAGTGAGTGTCTGTGGGCTTAAAATACACTTTGTAGTCCAACTGATTGGTCATTTCAAATTTGGGTCCTTTGTAGGTGATGACATCAAGAAAATTAACTGAATTTTCATCAATTTCGTATTTTATCCTGATGGATTTTTGATGACGGTTCAGATGATCAGCAAATTCAATAAACTCCTCCTTACCGTATGTCCAGATGCCCCAGATGTCATCCAAAAATCTAAAATACGAGAAGGGCTGGAGATGAAAAGAGGACACCGCAGTTTGTTCCCAATGGGCCATATAGATATTGGCGTAAGAAGGGGCGAACTTCTTGCCCATGGCCGTCCCCTTAGTTTGTAAATAAAATTTAGAGCCAAATTCAAAATCGTTTTTAGTCAAATTAATTTCTAGTAGTTTTAAAATAAAATCATCTGGTCTTTTCACGTCAGGATATTTGTTCATGCAATCTCTCACGGCAGCCATACCGACTCCGGTCTCTATATTGGTGTACAAACTGTCGATGTCCATGGTGAAGAGAAATGAATTAGATGGGAGAATAAGATTTTTTGTTTTAGAGATAAAATCATAGGTGTCTTTTAGGTAACTACCATGACGTTGCGAAATGGGACTAAGGAAATACTCAATATATTCTGCTGTAAAATAAGTCTCACTGTCGCAATCCGACACGATAGGCCTCCCAGGAGGTATTTTATGTGGTGTACTCCACTTTTCTGGTTCTTTGTGTATTTTTGGTAACAAATAAAATCTTCTTGGTCTCGGTGTACCAGAACCAGACAAGTAATCTCTCTGTTTCCCACTAATTATCTTTTTCTCATACATCTCATTTAAAATTTCTCGTACTTCCAGTATGGTTTTTGGATAAATTGGTTCTGTGAGAGAGCAATAGTGCTCTGTCACAGAAAGTTGCCTTTTTCCTTCCCAAAGATAATCTGTTTTACTCATGATGACGACTGCATTACCCTTGTCAGCTGGTTTGATAACGATGTCACAATTGTTTTTAAGTTCATGAATTGCTTTTCTCTCACTTTTACTCAAATTCTGTCTTTCTAGAAGGCCCCAATTCAGGTGTTGATACGCATACCGATCTGCTCTAATTAGAGAAACCACCTGGGGTGGCAAACTAGACAAGGCAGGTGTCCAATCAGAATTATGAGTAAAAGGAGTTCTTTTTTTCTCACTTTTTTTGCCTTCAAAAAAGGCGTCTAATTTAATACGCCTATGATAGGCCTGTAGGCTCTGCAATAATTCTAATTTTTGTGTTTTGACGTTATCGGGGACCATAACAAAGGAAAGGCCTTTCTTCAAGATCGCCCGCTGTCCAGTTGTCAAGACGAGCGGGGACAAATTTACGATAAGTTTTTCTTGACTACCTATTGGGTTGACGGCGTCGGCAAGTTTAGCGACCGAACCCAATGTTCTAACATGTATCTGCCCGTTGCAGCTGTCCAGTGCAAGTTATCGCTTTCGACCTGAAACTGGGCAACGGGCAACAATTGGAGAAAGTTGAGACTGTCCTTGATGTACTTGTTTATGTCCTCAAGGTATCTTTGTTCATCAATCGGAAGCAAGTCACAATAATTGATCATCGGAACTACGATCTCGGTATGCGGTAATCGGGTTCTGGCTACTCTGTAAGCCCTCTGTATCTCTTTGTTCGTTGAAGTAAAACATCTCTGAGATCGGTTATTTAATCCAAACGACAACAACAACACTTCCGGTTCCATCGCGATTGTGGCTTTTTCTATGAGATTGCCCGCGTGTTGGAACTTCGCGCCCGGGAAGCTGTCTATTTGAAGATCAGAGATGTTGAAGGCCGGGATCCTGGAAACGTTAGAATCCCCGATTATCACATACCTTTTCTTTAGGTTCAAGCTCCAGTCAATTTGTTTACGGTCTGTGTTTATGTGACGGTATGGTCTGCCGACCGATTTTGGTGTCGGTGGAGCTATTATTGTGATTTGCTTCTGAGGTGTTTGTTCTATCTGCAGTGATTGGGTTGTGCGTTCCTCTTCTATGGGTCGCATAACAATCTTCTGTCCCTCTTCCTTTTCCACCACCTTTGTGGGTGTGATACGTGCTAAAGAGCTAACAGAATACTCAGAAATTTGATAGTCCAGAGAATCATCAGAAGAAAAAAGAGGAAGGCTCTGAATTCTAGAAGAAGAAGAAGAAGGGAGTGACTTTTTAGTCTCCTCAACCTTAGATGTGCTGGGAACAACGTTAGACGTGCTCGGACCAGCCTCAGTATGTGTACGTTTTGGTTCTTCTGAAACGACAATTTTTTCGTCTCTTTTCAAAATTCCTTCCTGAACCAAAATGTCAGTAATCTCCTTATAACGTTTCAGCTGTTCCTCATTAAAATCCTCCGTAAATGTCCTTTTCGTAACCTCTTGTGTATCAGTAACCTCTGTGGCCATGTCTGTGGCCAGATCTTGAGGTTCCTGATCCACATCAATCTCCTCTGCAAGAATTCTGCGTCTTGCACGTTGCAGTGGAGATCTTTGAGGTAAGGCTGGGGTGGGCTGTATGCCCGGTTTGGGCACCAGAGGGGGAAACTCCTGATCAAACGACCAGTCAGACCTATTAGGTGGGGGACTGGATGGAGTTCTTGCATCCTCCCACCTTCTAGGTGATGTCTGTACCTCTACATGTATGTGAGAAGTATCTTTTTTGGGTCTGACAACCAAAGGTGCGTGTGTGTGCATGTCTGGTTCGACCAAGAGAGCTTTGGGAGGTTCTATTTTGGTAGCTTGTCTCTGATCTTTCTCCTGTTGTTTTCTATCGTACTCGTTACAAGTCTCTGCCGTGAATAGAGCCTCGGCTCTCTCAAAAACTTCAGAGTTAATTCTCCTCCCAAAGTTCTTTGTGGCCCAATTGGTGGCCGTCTGAAAGGCTTGGAACCAATGGGCTTGGTCTGTACGCTCTTTTAGTTCCACCAGCGTACTATCAATCAGTTTCTCGTAGTGTTCCTCCAAAATGACCTGAGCATTTGTTGACCATTTTTGTGCATTGTCCTCTAACAACTTTTTCACCGTGTCGTTAGGCATTGCTGGTTTAATGGAATTGGTCAACAATTTAGTCAGTCTTTTGAAGGTAACTGGACTGTTGTTAGTTACTTTGGTTGTGACCTTCTCTAGGTGATGGACCAGCCTTATCAAATCATACATAAGTTTCATGGCCGTCCTCAACCTGGGTGAAGCTGGAGTGTAATTCGATTTAATGTTAGTTTGTTCTTGAAAATATCTCTGAGGTCCCCCCCTATCTTTCTGTCTTTTCTTGGGGAACGGACGGTAAACTCTATCCCTTTGTCTTTCCACTCTCTCGGGTGGTTGTTCGGTTCTGATGTCTCTGCCAGCTTGGTAAGCATCCGAGATTGTGTTATGTCCCCTGTTGGAAGAGGAGTGGGAGGATTCGATATGTGTGTCTCTTTGACTATATGTATGGGGACGGGCAGATTGTAAATTGCGTCTCTCATCTTCTTCTTCTTGAACATACGAGTCATATTCGATTTCATCCTCCCCATAGAATTCTCCTCCTCTCTCTTCCATCATGAATCGACTGCGCACCCTCTTCTTGTTTTTTCTCTTGGGTTTTCTTTTTGGAAAATCATCTTCAAAATGGTCATAAGAGAGTGGTGCGTGTGAATTTTGTCTGGGCAAAGATCTGATTTTTCTATCGTCTAAAGCCTCTCTGTATGTTTGTTGTCTTTTGTATTTAGAATTTACAAACTCTCGGTTGTCAGGAAAATAATCGATCTGTTTGTTTGGAAAATATCTGTTTTCCCTTATTTCCCCCCTTGAGTTTGTCCTACGAGTTTCTCTGCCTCGTGGAATTGTGTCATTTTCATAAGACCATTTGTTTTTCTGAGTGGTGTAATTATTTGGATCATAATAACGATAATCAATTTGATAATCGTCATTATTCCAGCGGTCATGTCGGTGAGCCCGTACACGGGCTGTTTGTTTATGATTTGCGTCGTACGAGAGACGTGGACGGTTATTCTCGTCGCGGAAAAAGGATTCCCCTCTCTCCCTCCATCCCTCCCGACGTGGGCTAGTAGCACGTAGACGTGCTGTTGGGTTTCTTGAGGTGTAACGCGGTTCTTCGTCAGATGGAAAAGACGCGAATCTCACGCGCAGCCTCGGTGTTTGTCTGTATCTCTCTCCTACTCTCGCCATTACAGTGTTTCTTTGTTACAAAGTGAATGGATTCTTCGAAATAACGACGTTAATTGCAAATCGCGACGTTTCGAAGTATACAACTTCTTCTTCAGGCTATTGCTGTAACGTCGTCAGGCTAGAATGTATCAGATGTAAGCTAGAGTAACTGCTATCTCGAGTGCAAGTGAGCAAATGACTGTCTGTGTCCGCCTCTCTGTTACGCTGTCACAGAGGGCGGCGGCTTCTGACGTCATCCTCATTCAGAGCACATATACAGTCAATTTAATGAAGAAAACTCGCAAATAAAACATGAAAATGATCAGCTTTGGGTCAAACAATCCTCCCATTGTTTCTCAAAGACTTTTATCTGTCCCCCCCATCCTTTCCTAACCCTGTAGGATTTTGTTTATCGTGTTTTTGACGCCAAAGTAATGTTTTTTTGTAAATAACTCGCGAGCTCCTTCATCAAAACACTCCAGACTTCCAAATATTGTAAGATAACAAATATAAGAATTTTTTGAAGTGCATTTGGCGTCGAACCAACAAAGTTTCCCTTTTGGAAAACACTAAAAAGTGTCCTAGAATTTCTTGCTGCGTCACAGCATATGCAAATCAATCAATCCTTGTCTGTCCATTATAAATAAATATAAATAGTTGAAAATCCATCGTGAAATCATGATCTTATAACAAATATGCCTTAAAACAGACAAAAAGTGAATGAATATTTAAGTTTAAGGCATATTTAAGAGTATTTCAATTCACTGATGTTTCAATGTGGTGTTATTCAATGTCTTCTGTGTATTAAATTATAATAGTCAGTATGAATGTGGAGTTAAATACTGTAGAAGATTGCTGATGTTAAGAAATCCTTCTCAAAGTGGTCCTGAAGTGCCAAGACGTGGCTCTGGCTTGAGTTAGGTATCTAAGAATCCAGAAATCAGAACAGGTCTGATCTCGGTTAGGCACTGGCACACATTTCAAAGGCCCGCTTCAGTCCCAACTCCAAAAAAGAACCCCCTCCAACAGCACCTCCACATGTTTTATTTGTTCCCATTGTTCTAAATGTTGTCTCATAGAGTCTGTGTCCTGTATCTCCTCCAAACAGGTGTATATTTATTGGTCTGTTGTTTTAATATTGTGTATATGTATATTTATGTATTTAAAACCATCATGATAAAAAATCAGTAATATATTTATTAGTGCAATTTAAGCAATCATGATTAAGTAATATATTCTATTAACTCTCACAAGTCCCCACATGTCCATCAAGTGGTAAAACGTTATATTGTGCATCTCTATCTACCCCATGACCTTTTGACCCCTGTATTATATTTTAAAGACTGAAATTGTTGTTACTAAACAGAATACTTTTTCTTGAGTTAATTAAATGTACAAAATGAATGTAATTAGCAAAACAGGGCCACAACACCAAGGGTTCACCGTGTCAGGGCTGGGACGCCGAGGGCCCACCACCCAAGGGCTGCAAAATCAAGGTGCACGCCAACTAGGTGCACCCCAATCAGGTGTTCTCCTGCCAGGGGTATTCGCCCAAGGTCTACCATCTCTAGGTGTAAGGTTTGAGGTGGGTGAATTCATTAGGTCTACCATCTCTAGGTGTAAGGTTTGAGGTGGGTGAATTCATTAGGTCTACCAACTCTAGGTGTCAGGTTTGAGGTGGGTGAATTCATTAGGTCTACCAACTCTAGGTGTCAGGTTTGGGGTGGGTGAATCCATTAGGTCCACTAAATCTAGGTGTAAGATTTGGGATGATAAGTTTCGTCAATTCCAGTGGCTTTAGGTGTTAGGTGTATGGGGGTGTACACCATAAAATAGGGTGTCTTTAGGTGTCAGGTGTGATGGGTTACATGCATAAAATTTTGGGACTTAAGGTTTAGGAGGAGAATGGGTACACGATTAATAATCAGGGTGTTACTTGGGGCCTGCTGGGTCATGCCAGCAGACACACCTGAACTCCATAAGAATTCTTATCATTATTGTGTGATTTTAAAGATAAGAGACACAGACCCTAAGGTCTCCAACACACTGACCAAAAGAAAAAAAAGGAAAAACCAGACTTAGAAGAAAAATAACCATAAAAATGATTAAAATAGAAAGATGGACAGTAAGGTTACGCTTCGTTGAGGCCTCTGGGGTAGAGAGAGTCCAATTTTTTAATCCAGACCCTCTCCGCCCTGAGCCTCTCCGAGAGCGTCCAAAAGGGGTTCGACTCCAATCCTGAAACTCTGAGGGCATCTAGGCCATGTATTAAAAAATGTCTAACTACATATCGTCTCTTTTCAATTTTATTACGAATGTTATACGAATGCTGATAGATTCTAAGTAACAATTGGTTCTTTGTCTGCCCCACATATTGTTTGTGGCATTTGGAACAAGATATGAGATAGACACAATTTGAGACATGTGCTGACATGTTTCTCTGTACTTGGAAGAGTTGTTTGTTGGTTTTATTCTGGACCATTCTTTTGCCCACAAAGTGCTTATAAACCCCAGATTTACTCACTTTACAGGATGTTGTGATTTTACTAGAAACCAAGGTATCCAATAAGTTCTTGTTTCGTTTGTAAGCCGCTATCGGTCTATGTTTGGTCAGAAATTTAGTTGGTTCCATGAATTTGGTGAAATTTTCCTTGGTTGCTCTATTTAATTGAGTACTTTGTTGTGAATAGAAGGAAACTAATGGTATGATTTTGTTTCTAATCTGTGTTTCCTTGGTTGGATTAGTCACAAAGTTAGTGAAGGCCCTAAGCACACTCCTCAAATAGCTTCTCGAGTACCCTCGCTTCTTCAAAGCTTTAAAGAGGATTCCTACAGCAATCTTAAACTCAGATGTTTGTGAGCATATTCTATGAAAGCGAAGAAGCTGTGATTTAAGAATTCCTTTAAAAGTATGCTTAGGGTGGTAACTGGCTCTGTGTAATAATGAGTGAGTGTCTGTGGGCTTAAAATACACTTTGTAGTCCAACTGATTGGTCATTTCAAATTTGGGTCCTTTGTAGGTGATGACATCAAGAAAATTAACTGAATTTTCATCAATTTCGTATTTTATCCTGATGGATTTTTGATGACGGTTCAGATGATCAGCAAATTCAATAAACTCCTCCTTACCGTATGTCCAGATGCCCCAGATGTCATCCAAAAATCTAAAATACGAGAAGGGCTGGAGATGAAAAGAGGACACCGCAGTTTGTTCCCAATGGGCCATATAGATATTGGCGTAAGAAGGGGCGAACTTCTTGCCCATGGCCGTCCCCTTAGTTTGTAAATAAAATTTAGAGCCAAATTCAAAATCGTTTTTAGTCAAATTAATTTCTAGTAGTTTTAAAATAAAATCATCTGGTCTTTTCACGTCAGGATATTTGTTCATGCAATCTCTCACGGCAGCCATACCGACTCCGGTCTCTATATTGGTGTACAAACTGTCGATGTCCATGGTGAAGAGAAATGAATTAGATGGGAGAATAAGATTTTTTGTTTTAGAGATAAAATCATAGGTGTCTTTTAGGTAACTACCATGACGTTGCGAAATGGGACTAAGGAAATACTCAATATATTCTGCTGTAAAATAAGTCTCACTGTCGCAATCCGACACGATAGGCCTCCCAGGAGGTATTTTATGTGGTGTACTCCACTTTTCTGGTTCTTTGTGTATTTTTGGTAACAAATAAAATCTTCTTGGTCTCGGTGTACCAGAACCAGACAAGTAATCTCTCTGTTTCCCACTAATTATCTTTTTCTCATACATCTCATTTAAAATTTCTCGTACTTCCAGTATGGTTTTTGGATAAATTGGTTCTGTGAGAGAGCAATAGTGCTCTGTCACAGAAAGTTGCCTTTTTCCTTCCCAAAGATAATCTGTTTTACTCATGATGACGACTGCATTACCCTTGTCAGCTGGTTTGATAACGATGTCACAATTGTTTTTAAGTTCATGAATTGCTTTTCTCTCACTTTTACTCAAATTCTGTCTTTCTAGAAGGCCCCAATTCAGGTGTTGATACGCATACCGATCTGCTCTAATTAGAGAAACCACCTGGGGTGGCAAACTAGACAAGGCAGGTGTCCAATCAGAATTATGAGTAAAAGGAGTTCTTTTTTTCTCACTTTTTTTGCCTTCAAAAAAGGCGTCTAATTTAATACGCCTATGATAGGCCTGTAGGCTCTGCAATAATTCTAATTTTTGTGTTTTGACGTTATCGGGGACCATAACAAAGGAAAGGCCTTTCTTCAAGATCGCCCGCTGTCCAGTTGTCAAGACGAGCGGGGACAAATTTACGATAAGTTTTTCTTGACTACCTATTGGGTTGACGGCGTCGGCAAGTTTAGCGACCGAACCCAATGTTCTAACATGTATCTGCCCGTTGCAGCTGTCCAGTGCAAGTTATCGCTTTCGACCTGAAACTGGGCAACGGGCAACAATTGGAGAAAGTTGAGACTGTCCTTGATGTACTTGTTTATGTCCTCAAGGTATCTTTGTTCATCAATCGGAAGCAAGTCACAATAATTGATCATCGGAACTACGATCTCGGTATGCGGTAATCGGGTTCTGGCTACTCTGTAAGCCCTCTGTATCTCTTTGTTCGTTGAAGTAAAACATCTCTGAGATCGGTTATTTAATCCAAACGACAACAACAACACTTCCGGTTCCATCGCGATTGTGGCTTTTTCTATGAGATTGCCCGCGTGTTGGAACTTCGCGCCCGGGAAGCTGTCTATTTGAAGATCAGAGATGTTGAAGGCCGGGATCCTGGAAACGTTAGAATCCCCGATTATCACATACCTTTTCTTTAGGTTCAAGCTCCAGTCAATTTGTTTACGGTCTGTGTTTATGTGACGGTATGGTCTGCCGACCGATTTTGGTGTCGGTGGAGCTATTATTGTGATTTGCTTCTGAGGTGTTTGTTCTATCTGCAGTGATTGGGTTGTGCGTTCCTCTTCTATGGGTCGCATAACAATCTTCTGTCCCTCTTCCTTTTCCACCACCTTTGTGGGTGTGATACGTGCTAAAGAGCTAACAGAATACTCAGAAATTTGATAGTCCAGAGAATCATCAGAAGAAAAAAGAGGAAGGCTCTGAATTCTAGAAGAAGAAGAAGAAGAAGGGAGTGACTTTTTAGTCTCTTCAACCTTAGATGTGCTGGGAACAACGTTAGACGTGCTCGGACCAGCCTCAGTATGTGTACGTTTTGGTTCTTCTGAAACGACAATTTTTTCGTCTCTTTTCAAAATTCCTTCCTGAACCAAAATGTCAGTAATCTCCTTATAACGTTTCAGCTGTTCCTCATTAAAATCCTCCGTAAATGTCCTTTTCGTAACCTCTTGTGTATCAGTAACCTCTGTGGCCATGTCTGTGGCCAGATCTTGAGGTTCCTGATCCACATCAATCTCCTCTGCAAGAATTCTGCGTCTTGCACGTTGCAGTGGAGATCTTTGAGGTAAGGCTGGGGTGGGCTGTATGCCCGGTTTGGGCACCAGAGGGGGAAACTCCTGATCAAACGACCAGTCAGACCTATTAGGTGGGGGACTGGATGGAGTTCTTACATCCTCCCACCTTCTAGGTGATGTCTGTACCTCTACATGTATGTGAGAAGTATCTTTTTTGGGTCTGACAACCAAAGGTGCGTGTGTGTGCATGTCTGGTTCGACCAAGAGAGCTTTGGGAGGTTCTATTTTGGTAGCTTGTCTCTGATCTTTCTCCTGTTGTTTTCTATCGTACTCGTTACAAGTCTCTGCCGTGAATAGAGCCTCGGCTCTCTCAAAAACTTCAGAGTTAATTCTCCTCCCAAAGTTCTTTGTGGCCCAATTGGTGGCCGTCTGAAAGGCTTGGAACCAATGGGCTTGGTCTGTACGCTCTTTTAGTTCCACCAGCGTACTATCAATCAGTTTCTCGTAGTGTTCCTCCAAAATGACCTGAGCATTTGTTGACCATTTTTGTGCATTGTCCTCTAACAACTTTTTCACCGTGTCGTTAGGCATTGCTGGTTTAATGGAATTGGTCAACAATTTAGTCAGTCTTTTGAAGGTCACTGGACTGTTGTTAGTTACTTTGGTTGTGACCTTCTCTAGGTGATGGACCAGCCTTATCAAATCATACATAAGTTTCATGGCCGTCCTCAACCTGGGTGAAGCTGGAGTGTAATTTGATTTAATGTTAGTTTGTTCTTGAAAATATCTCTGAGGTCCCCCCCTATCTTTCTGTCTTTTCTTGGGGAACGGACGGTAAACTCTATCCCTTTGTCTTTCCACTCTCTCGGGTGGTTGTTCGGTTCTGATGTCTCTGCCAGCTTGGTAAGCATCCGAGATTGTGTTATGTCCCCTGTTGGAAGAGGAGTGGGAGGATTCGATATGTGTGTCTCTTTGACTATATGTATGGGGACGGGCAGATTGTAAATTGCGTCTCTCATCTTCTTCTTCTTGAACATACGAGTCACATTCGATTTCATCCTCCCCATAGAATTCTCCTCCTCTCTCTTCCATCATGAATCGACTGCGCACCCTCTTCTTGTTTTTTCTCTTGGGTTTTCTTTTTGGAAAATCATCTTCAAAATGGTCATAAGAGAGTGGTGCGTGTGAATTTTGTCTGGGCAAAGATCTGATTTTTCTATCGTCTAAAGCCTCTCTGTATGTTTGTTGTCTTTTGTATTTAGAATTTACAAACTCTCGGTTGTCAGGAAAATAATCGATCTGTTTGTTTGGAAAATATCTGTTTTCCCTTATTTCCCCCCTTGAGTTTGTCCTACGAGTTTCTCTGCCTCGTGGAATTGTGTCATTTTCATAAGACCATTTGTTTGTCTGAGTGGTGTAATTATTTGGATCATAATAACGATAATCAATTTGATAATCGTCATTATTCCAGCGGTCATGTCGGTGAGCCCGTACACGGGCTGTTTGTTTATGATTAGCGTCGTACGAGAGACGTGGACGGTTATTCTCGTCGCGGAAAAAGGATTCCCCTCTCTCCCTCCATCCCTCCCGACGTGGGCTAGTAGCACGTAGACGTGCTGTTGGGTTTCTTGAGGTGTAACGCGGTTCTTCGTCAGATGGAAAAGACGCGAATCTCACGCGCAGCCTCGGTGTTTGTCTGTATCTCTCTCCTACTCTCGCCATTACAGTGTTTCTTTGTTACAAAGTGAATGGATTCTTCGAAATAACGACGTTAATTGCAAATCGCGACGTTTCGAAGTATACAACTTCTTCTTCAGGCTATTGCTGTAACGTCGTCAGGCTAGAATGTATCAGATGTAAGCTAGAGTAACTGCTATCTCGAGTGCAAGTGAGCAAATGACTGTCTGTGTCCGCCTCTCTGTTACGCTGTCACAGAGGGCGGCGGCTTCTGACGTCATCCTCATTCAGAGCACATATACAGTCAATTTAATGAAGAAAACTCGCAAATAAAACATGAAAATGATCAGCTTTGGGTCAAACAATCCTCCCATTGTTTCTCAAAGACTTTTATCTGTCCCCCCATCCTTTCCTAACCCTGTAGGATTTTGTTTATCGTGTTTTTGACGCCAAAGTAATGTTTGTTTGTAAATAACTCGCGAGCTCCTTCATCAAAACACTCCAGACTTCCAAATATTGTAAGATAACAAATATAAGAATTTTTTGAAGTGCATTTGGCGTCGAACCAACAAAGTTTCCCTTTTGGAAAACACTAAAAAGTGTCCTAGAATTTCTTGCTGCGTCACAGCATATGCAAATCAATCAATCCTTGTCTGTCCATTATAAATAAATATAAATAGTTGAAAATCCATCGTGAAATCATGATCTTATAACAAATATGCCTTAAAACAGACAAAAAGTGAATGAATATTTAAGTTTAAGGCATATTTAAGAGTATTTCAATTCACTGATGTTTCAATGTGGTGTTATTCAATGTCTTCTGTGTATTAAATTATAATAGTCAGTATGAATGTGGAGTTAAATACTGTAGAAGATTGCTGATGTTAAGAAATCCTTCTCAAAGTGGTCCTGAAGTGCCAAGACGTGGCTCTGGCTTGAGTTAGGTATCTAAGAATCCAGAAATCAGAACAGGTCTGATCTCGGTTAGGCACTGGCACACATTTCAAAGGCCCGCTTCAGTCCCAACTCCAAAAAAGAACCCCCTCCAACAGCACCTCCACATGTTTTATTTGTTCCCATTGTTCTAAATGTTGTCTCATAGAGTCTGTGTCCTGTATCTCCTCCAAACAGGTGTATATTTATTGGTCTGATGTTGTTTTAATATTGTGTATATGTATATTTATGTATTTAAAACCATCATGATAAAAAATCAGTAATATATTTATTAGTGCAATTTAAGCAATCATGATTAAGTAATATATTCTATTAACTCTCACAAGTCCCCACATGTCCATCAAGTGGTAAAACGTTATATTGTGCATCTCTATCTACCCCATGACCTTTTGACCCCTGTATTATATTTTAAAGACTGAAATTGTTGTTACTAAACAGATTACTTTTTCTTGAGTTAATTAAATGTACAAAATCAATGTAATTAGCAAAACAGGGCCACAACACCAAGGGTTCACCGTGTCAGGGCTGGGGCGCCGAGGGCCCACCACCCAAGGGCTGCAAAATCAAGGTGCACGCCAACCAGGTGCACCCCAATCAGGTGTTCTCCTGCCAGGGGTATTCGCCCAAGGTCTACCATCTCTAGGTGTAAGGTTTGAGGTGGGTGAATTCATTAGGTCTACCATCTCTAGGTGTAAGGTTTGAGGTGGGTGAATTCATTAGGTCTATCAACTCTAGGTGTCAGGTTTGAGGTGGGTGAATTCATTAGGTCTACCAACTCTAGGTGTCAGGTTTGGGGTGGGTGAATCCATTAGGTCCACTAAATCTAGGTGTAAGATTTGGGATGATAAGTTTCGTCAATTCCAGTGGCTTTAGGTGTTAGGTGTATGGGGGTGTACACCATAAAATAGGGTGTCTTTAGGTGTCAGGTGTGATGGGTTACATGCATAACATTTTGGGACTTAAGATTTAGGAGGAGAATGGGTACACGATTAATAATCAGGGTGTTACTTGGGGCCTGCTGGGTCATGCCAGCAGACACACCTGAACTCCATAAGAATTCTTATCATTATTGTGTGATTTTAAAGATAAGAGACACAGACTCTAAGGTCTCCAACACACTGACCAAAAGAAAAAAAAGGGAAAAACCAGACTTAGAAGAAAAATAACCATAAAAATTATTAAAATAGAAAGATGGACAGTAAGGTTACGCTTCGTTGAGGCCTCTGGGGTAGAGAGAGTCCAATTTTTTAATCCAGACCCTCTCCGCCCTGAGCCTCTCCGAGAGCGTCCAAAAGGGGTTCGACTCCAATCCTGAAACTCTGAGGGCATCTAGGCCATGTATTAAAAAGTGTCTAACTACATATCGTCTCTTTTCAATTTTATTACGAATGTTATACGAATGCTGATAGATTCTAAGTAACAATTGGTTCTTTGTCTGCCCCACATATTGTTTGTGGCATTTGGAACAAGATATGAGATAGACACAGTTTGAGACATGTGCTGACATGTTTCTCTGCACTTGGAAGAGTTGTTTGTTGGTTTTATTCTGGACCATTCTTTTGCCCACAAAGTGCTTATAAACCCCAGATTTACTCACTTTACAGGATGTTGTGATTTTACTAGAAACCAAGGTATCCAATAAGTTCTTGTTTCGTTTGTAAGCCGCTATCGGTCTATGTTTGGTCAGAAATTTAGTTGGTTCCATGAATTTGGTGAAATTTTCCTTGGTTGCTCTATTTAATTGAGTACTTTGTTGTGAATAGAAGGAAACTAATGGTATGATTTTGTTTCTAATCTGTGTTTCCTTGGTTGGATTAGTCACAAAGTTAGTGAAGGCCCTAAGCACACTCCTCAAATAGCTTCTCGAGTACCCTCGCTTCTTCAAAGCTTTAAAGAGGATTCCTACAGCAATCTTAAACTCAGATGTTTGTGAGCATATTCTATGAAAGCGAAGAAGCTGTGATTTAAGAATTCCTTTAAAAGTATGCTTAGGGTGGTAACTGGCTCTGTGTAATAATGAGTGAGTGTCTGTGGGCTTAAAATACACTTTGTAGTCCAACTGATTGGTCATTTCAAATTTGGGTCCTTTGTAGGTGATGACATCAAGAAAGTTAACTGAATTTTCATCAATTTCGTATTTTATCCTGATGGATTTTTGATGACGGTTCAGATGATCAGCAAATTCAATAAACTCCTCCTTACCGTATGTCCAGATGCCCCAGATGTCATCCAAAAATCTAAAATACGAGAAGGGCTGGAGATGAAAAGAGGACACCGCAGTTTGTTCCCAATGGGCCATATAGATATTGGCGTAAGAAGGGGCGAACTTCTTGCCCATGGCCGTCCCCTTAGTTTGTAAATAAAATTTAGAGCCAAATTCAAAATCGTTTTTAGTCAAATTAATTTCTAGTAGTTTTAAAATAAAATCATCTGGTCTTTTCACGTCAGGATATTTGTTCATGCAATCTCTCACGGCAGCCATACCGACTCCGGTCTCTATATTGGTGTACAAACTGTCGATGTCCATGGTGAAGAGAAATGAATTAGATGGGAGAATAAGATTTTTTGTTTTAGAGATAAAATCATAGGTGTCTTTTAGGTAACTACCATGACGTTGCGAAATGGGACTAAGGAAATACTCAATATATTCTGCTGTAAAATAAGTCTCACTGTCGCAATCCGACACGATAGGCCTCCCAGGAGGTATTTTATGTGGTGTACTCCACTTTTCTGGTTCTTTGTGTATTTTTGGTAACAAATAAAATCTTCTTGGTCTCGGTGTACCAGAACCAGACAAGTAATCTCTCTGTTTCCCACTAATTATCTTTTTCTCATACATCTCATTTAAAATTTCTCGTACTTCCAGTATGGTTTTTGGATAAATTGGTTCTGTGAGAGAGCAATAGTGCTCTGTCACAGAAAGTTGCCTTTTTCCTTCCCAAAGATAATCTGTTTTACTCATGATGACGACTGCATTACCCTTGTCAGCTGGTTTGATAACGATGTCACAATTGTTTTTAAGTTCATGAATTGCTTTTCTCTCACTTTTACTCAAATTCTGTCTTTCTAGAAGGCCCCAATTCAGGTGTTGATACGCATACCGATCTGCTCTAATTAGAGAAACCACCTGGGGTGGCAAACTAGACAAGGCAGGTGTCCAATCAGAATTATGAGTAAAAGGAGTTCTTTTTTTCTCACTTTTTTTGCCTTCAAAAAAGGCGTCTAATTTAATACGCCTATGATAGGCCTGTAGGCTCTGCAATAATTCTAATTTTTGTGTTTTGACGTTATCGGGGACCATAACAAAGGAAAGGCCTTTCTTCAAGATCGCCCGCTGTCCAGTTGTCAAGACGAGCGGGGACAAATTTACGATAAGTTTTTCTTGACTACCTATTGGGTTGACGGCGTCGGCAAGTTTAGCGACCGAACCCAATGTTCTAACATGTATCTGCCCGTTGCAGCTGTCCAGTGCAAGTTATCGCTTTCGACCTGAAACTGGGCAATGGGCAACAATTGGAGAAAGTTGAGACTGTCCTTGATGTACTTGTTTATGTCCTCAAGGTATCTTTGTTCATCAATCGGAAGCAAGTCACAATAATTGATCATCGGAACTACGATCTCGGTATGCGGTAATCGGGTTCTGGCTACTCTGTAAGCCCTCTGTATCTCTTTGTTCGTTGAAGTAAAACATCTCTGAGATCGGTTATTTAATCCAAACGACAACAACAACACTTCCGGTTCCATCGCGATTGTGGCTTTTTCTATGAGATTGCCCGCGTGTTGGAACTTCGCGCCCGGGAAGCTGTCTATTTGAAGATCAGAGATGTTGAAGGCCGGGATCCTGGAAACGTTAGAATCCCCGATTATCACATACCTTTTCTTTAGGTTCAGGCTCCAGTCAATTTGTTTACGGTCTGTGTTTATGTGACGGTATGGTCTGCCGACCGATTTTGGTGTCGGTGGAGCTATTATTGTGATTTGCTTCTGAGGTGTTTGTTCTATCTGCAGTGATTGGGTTGTGCGTTCCTCTTCTATGGGTCGCATAACAATCTTCTGTCCCTCTTCCTTTTCCACCACCTTTGTGGGTGTGATACGTGCTAAAGAGCTAACAGAATACTCAGAAATTTGATAGTCCAGAGAATCATCAGAAGAAAAAAGAGGAAGGCTCTGAATTCTAGAAGAAGAAGAAGAAGAAGGGAGTGACTTTTTAGTCTCTTCAACCTTAGATGTGCTGGGAACAACGTTAGACGTGCTCGGACCAGCCTCAGTATGTGTACGTTTTGGTTCTTCTGAAACGACAATTTTTTCGTCTCTTTTCAAAATTCCTTCCTGAACCAAAATGTCAGTAATCTCCTTATAACGTTTCAGCTGTTCCTCATTAAAATCCTCCGTAAATGTCCTTTTCGTAACCTCTTGTGTATCAGTAACCTCTGTGGCCATGTCTGTGGCCAGATCTTGAGGTTCCTGATCCACATCAATCTCCTCTGCAAGAATTCTGCGTCTTGCACGTTGCAGTGGAGATCTTTGAGGTAAGGCTGGGGTGGGCTGTATGCCCGGTTTGGGCACCAGAGGGGGAAACTCCTGATCAAACGACCAGTCAGACCTATTAGGTGGGGGACTGGATGGAGTTCTTACATCCTCCCACCTTCTAGGTGATGTCTGTACCTCTACATGTATGTGAGAAGTATCTTTTTTGGGTCTGACAACCAAAGGTGCGTGTGTGTGCATGTCTGGTTCGACCAAGAGAGCTTTGGGAGGTTCTATTTTGGTAGCTTGTCTCTGATCTTTCTCCTGTTGTTTTCTATCGTACTCGTTACAAGTCTCTGCCGTGAATAGAGCCTCGGCTCTCTCAAAAACTTCAGAGTTAATTCTCCTCCCAAAGTTCTTTGTGGCCCAATTGGTGGCCGTCTGAAAGGCTTGGAACCAATGGGCTTGGTCTGTACGCTCTTTTAGTTCCACCAGCGTACTATCAATCAGTTTCTCGTAGTGTTCCTCCAAAATGACCTGAGCATTTGTTGACCATTTTTGTGCATTGTCCTCTAACAACTTTTTCACCGTGTCGTTAGGCATTGCTGGTTTAATGGAATTGGTCAACAATTTAGTCAGTCTTTTGAAGGTCACTGGACTGTTGTTAGTTACTTTGGTTGTGACCTTCTCTAGGTGATGGACCAGCCTTATCAAATCATACATAAGTTTCATGGCCGTCCTCAACCTGGGTGAAGCTGGAGTGTAATTTGATTTAATGTTAGTTTGTTCTTGAAAATATCTCTGAGGTCCCCCCCTATCTTTCTGTCTTTTCTTGGGGAACGGACGGTAAACTCTATCCCTTTGTCTTTCCACTCTCTCGGGTGGTTGTTCGGTTCTGATGTCTCTGCCAGCTTGGTAAGCATCCGAGATTGTGTTATGTCCCCTGTTGGAAGAGGAGTGGGAGGATTCGATATGTGTGTCTCTTTGACTATATGTATGGGGACGGGCAGATTGTAAATTGCGTCTCTCATCTTCTTCTTCTTGAACATACGAGTCACATTCGATTTCATCCTCCCCATAGAATTCTCCTCCTCTCTCTTCCATCATGAATCGACTGCGCACCCTCTTCTTGTTTTTTCTCTTGGGTTTTCTTTTTGGAAAATCATCTTCAAAATGGTCATAAGAGAGTGGTGCGTGTGAATTTTGTCTGGGCAAAGATCTGATTTTTCTATCGTCTAAAGCCTCTCTGTATGTTTGTTGTCTTTTGTATTTAGAATTTACAAACTCTCGGTTGTCAGGAAAATAATCGATCTGTTTGTTTGGAAAATATCTGTTTTCCCTTATTTCCCCCCTTGAGTTTGTCCTACGAGTTTCTCTGCCTCGTGGAATTGTGTCATTTTCATAAGACCATTTGTTTGTCTGAGTGGTGTAATTATTTGGATCATAATAACGATAATCAATTTGATAATCGTCATTATTCCAGCGGTCATGTCGGTGAGCCCGTACACGGGCTGTTTGTTTATGATTAGCGTCGTACGAGAGACGTGGACGGTTATTCTCGTCGCGGAAAAAGGATTCCCCTCTCTCCCTCCATCCCTCCCGACGTGGGCTAGTAGCACGTAGACGTGCTGTTGGGTTTCTTGAGGTGTAACGCGGTTCTTCGTCAGATGGAAAAGACGCGAATCTCACGCGCAGCCTCGGTGTTTGTCTGTATCTCTCTCCTACTCTCGCCATTACAGTGTTTCTTTGTTACAAAGTGAATGGATTCTTCGAAATAACGACGTTAATTGCAAATCGCGACGTTTCGAAGTATACAACTTCTTCTTCAGGCTATTGCTGTAACGTCGTCAGGCTAGAATGTATCAGATGTAAGCTAGAGTAACTGCTATCTCGAGTGCAAGTGAGCAAATGACTGTCTGTGTCCGCCTCTCTGTTACGCTGTCACAGAGGGCGGCGGCTTCTGACGTCATCCTCATTCAGAGCACATATACAGTCAATTTAATGAAGAAAACTCGCAAATAAAACATGAAAATGATCAGCTTTGGGTCAAACAATCCTCCCATTGTTTCTCAAAGACTTTTATCTGTCCCCCCATCCTTTCCTAACCCTGTAGGATTTTGTTTATCGTGTTTTTGACGCCAAAGTAATGTTTGTTTGTAAATAACTCGCGAGCTCCTTCATCAAAACACTCCAGACTTCCAAATATTGTAAGATAACAAATATAAGAATTTTTTGAAGTGCATTTGGCGTCGAACCAACAAAGTTTCCCTTTTGGAAAACACTAAAAAGTGTCCTAGAATTTCTTGCTGCGTCACAGCATATGCAAATCAATCAATCCTTGTCTGTCCATTATAAATAAATATAAATAGTTGAAAATCCATCGTGAAATCATGATCTTATAACAAATATGCCTTAAAACAGACAAAAAGTGAATGAATATTTAAGTTTAAGGCATATTTAAGAGTATTTCAATTCACTGATGTTTCAATGTGGTGTTATTCAATGTCTTCTGTGTATTAAATTATAATAGTCAGTATGAATGTGGAGTTAAATACTGTAGAAGATTGCTGATGTTAAGAAATCCTTCTCAAAGTGGTCCTGAAGTGCCAAGACGTGGCTCTGGCTTGAGTTAGGTATCTAAGAATCCAGAAATCCGAACAGGTCTGATCTCGGTTAGGCACTGGCACACATTTCAAAGGCCCGCTTCAGTCCCAACTCCAAAAAAGAACCCCCTCCAACAGCACCTCCACATGTTTTATTTGTTCCCATTGTTCTAAATGTTGTCTCATAGAGTCTGTGTCCTGTATCTCCTCCAAACAGGTGTATATTTATTGGTCTGATGTTGTTTTAATATTGTGTATATGTATATTTATGTATTTAAAACCATCATGATAAAAAATCAGTAATATATTTATTAGTGCAATTTAAGCAATCATGATTAAGTAATATATTCTATTAACTCTCACAAGTCCCCACATGTCCATCAAGTGGTAAAACGTTATATTGTGCATCTCTATCTACCCCATGACCTTTTGACCCCTGTATTATATTTTAAAGACTGAAATTGTTGTTACTAAACAGATTACTTTTTCTTGAGTTAATTAAATGTACAAAATCAATGTAATTAGCAAAACAGGGCCACAACACCAAGGGTTCACCGTGTCAGGGCTGGGGCGCCGAGGGCCCACCACCCAAGGGCTGCAAAATCAAGGTGCACGCCAACCAGGTGCACCCCAATCAGGTGTTCTCCTGCCAGGGGTATTCGCCCAAGGTCTACCATCTCTAGGTGTAAGGTTTGAGGTGGGTGAATTCATTAGGTCTACCATCTCTAGGTGTAAGGTTTGAGGTGGGTGAATTCATTAGGTCTATCAACTCTAGGTGTCAGGTTTGAGGTGGGTGAATTCATTAGGTCTACCAACTCTAGGTGTCAGGTTTGGGGTGGGTGAATCCATTAGGTCCACTAAATCTAGGTGTAAGATTTGGGATGATAAGTTTCGTCAATTCCAGTGGCTTTAGGTGTTAGGTGTATGGGGGTGTACACCATAAAATAGGGTGTCTTTAGGTGTCAGGTGTGATGGGTTACATGCATAACATTTTGGGACTTAAGATTTAGGAGGAGAATGGGTACACGATTAATAATCAGGGTGTTACTTGGGGCCTGCTGGGTCATGCCAGCAGACACACCTGAACTCCATAAGAATTCTTATCATTATTGTGTGATTTTAAAGATAAGAGACACAGACTCTAAGGTCTCCAACACACTGACCAAAAGAAAAAAAAGGGAAAAACCAGACTTAGAAGAAAAATAACCATAAAAATTATTAAAATAGAAAGATGGACAGTAAGGTTACGCTTCGTTGAGGCCTCTGGGGTAGAGAGAGTCCAATTTTTTAATCCAGACCCTCTCCGCCCTGAGCCTCTCCGAGAGCGTCCAAAAGGGGTTCGACTCCAATCCTGAAACTCTGAGGGCATCTAGGCCATGTATTAAAAAGTGTCTAACTACATATCGTCTCTTTTCAATTTTATTACGAATGTTATACGAATGCTGATAGATTCTAAGTAACAATTGGTTCTTTGTCTGCCCCACATATTGTTTGTGGCATTTGGAACAAGATATGAGATAGACACAGTTTGAGACATGTGCTGACATGTTTCTCTGCACTTGGAAGAGTTGTTTGTTGGTTTTATTCTGGACCATTCTTTTGCCCACAAAGTGCTTATAAACCCCAGATTTACTCACTTTACAGGATGTTGTGATTTTACTAGAAACCAAGGTATCCAATAAGTTCTTGTTTCGTTTGTAAGCCGCTATCGGTCTATGTTTGGTCAGAAATTTAGTTGGTTCCATGAATTTGGTGAAATTTTCCTTGGTTGCTCTATTTAATTGAGTACTTTGTTGTGAATAGAAGGAAACTAATGGTATGATTTTGTTTCTAATCTGTGTTTCCTTGGTTGGATTAGTCACAAAGTTAGTGAAGGCCCTAAGCACACTCCTCAAATAGCTTCTCGAGTACCCTCGCTTCTTCAAAGCTTTAAAGAGGATTCCTACAGCAATCTTAAACTCAGATGTTTGTGAGCATATTCTATGAAAGCGAAGAAGCTGTGATTTAAGAATTCCTTTAAAAGTATGCTTAGGGTGGTAACTGGCTCTGTGTAATAATGAGTGAGTGTCTGTGGGCTTAAAATACACTTTGTAGTCCAACTGATTGGTCATTTCAAATTTGGGTCCTTTGTAGGTGATGACATCAAGAAAGTTAACTGAATTTTCATCAATTTCGTATTTTATCCTGATGGATTTTTGATGACGGTTCAGATGATCAGCAAATTCAATAAACTCCTCCTTACCGTATGTCCAGATGCCCCAGATGTCATCCAAAAATCTAAAATACGAGAAGGGCTGGAGATGAAAAGAGGACACCGCAGTTTGTTCCCAATGGGCCATATAGATATTGGCGTAAGAAGGGGCGAACTTCTTGCCCATGGCCGTCCCCTTAGTTTGTAAATAAAATTTAGAGCCAAATTCAAAATCGTTTTTAGTCAAATTAATTTCTAGTAGTTTTAAAATAAAATCATCTGGTCTTTTCACGTCAGGATATTTGTTCATGCAATCTCTCACGGCAGCCATACCGACTCCGGTCTCTATATTGGTGTACAAACTGTCGATGTCCATGGTGAAGAGAAATGAATTAGATGGGAGAATAAGATTTTTTGTTTTAGAGATAAAATCATAGGTGTCTTTTAGGTAACTACCATGACGTTGCGAAATGGGACTAAGGAAATACTCAATATATTCTGCTGTAAAATAAGTCTCACTGTCGCAATCCGACACGATAGGCCTCCCAGGAGGTATTTTATGTGGTGTACTCCACTTTTCTGGTTCTTTGTGTATTTTTGGTAACAAATAAAATCTTCTTGGTCTCGGTGTACCAGAACCAGACAAGTAATCTCTCTGTTTCCCACTAATTATCTTTTTCTCATACATCTCATTTAAAATTTCTCGTACTTCCAGTATGGTTTTTGGATAAATTGGTTCTGTGAGAGAGCAATAGTGCTCTGTCACAGAAAGTTGCCTTTTTCCTTCCCAAAGATAATCTGTTTTACTCATGATGACGACTGCATTACCCTTGTCAGCTGGTTTGATAACGATGTCACAATTGTTTTTAAGTTCATGAATTGCTTTTCTCTCACTTTTACTCAAATTCTGTCTTTCTAGAAGGCCCCAATTCAGGTGTTGATACGCATACCGATCTGCTCTAATTAGAGAAACCACCTGGGGTGGCAAACTAGACAAGGCAGGTGTCCAATCAGAATTATGAGTAAAAGGAGTTCTTTTTTTCTCACTTTTTTTGCCTTCAAAAAAGGCGTCTAATTTAATACGCCTATGATAGGCCTGTAGGCTCTGCAATAATTCTAATTTTTGTGTTTTGACGTTATCGGGGACCATAACAAAGGAAAGGCCTTTCTTCAAGATCGCCCGCTGTCCAGTTGTCAAGACGAGCGGGGACAAATTTACGATAAGTTTTTCTTGACTACCTATTGGGTTGACGGCGTCGGCAAGTTTAGCGACCGAACCCAATGTTCTAACATGTATCTGCCCGTTGCAGCTGTCCAGTGCAAGTTATCGCTTTCGACCTGAAACTGGGCAATGGGCAACAATTGGAGAAAGTTGAGACTGTCCTTGATGTACTTGTTTATGTCCTCAAGGTATCTTTGTTCATCAATCGGAAGCAAGTCACAATAATTGATCATCGGAACTACGATCTCGGTATGCGGTAATCGGGTTCTGGCTACTCTGTAAGCCCTCTGTATCTCTTTGTTCGTTGAAGTAAAACATCTCTGAGATCGGTTATTTAATCCAAACGACAACAACAACACTTCCGGTTCCATCGCGATTGTGGCTTTTTCTATGAGATTGCCCGCGTGTTGGAACTTCGCGCCCGGGAAGCTGTCTATTTGAAGATCAGAGATGTTGAAGGCCGGGATCCTGGAAACGTTAGAATCCCCGATTATCACATACCTTTTCTTTAGGTTCAGGCTCCAGTCAATTTGTTTACGGTCTGTGTTTATGTGACGGTATGGTCTGCCGACCGATTTTGGTGTCGGTGGAGCTATTATTGTGATTTGCTTCTGAGGTGTTTGTTCTATCTGCAGTGATTGGGTTGTGCGTTCCTCTTCTATGGGTCGCATAACAATCTTCTGTCCCTCTTCCTTTTCCACCACCTTTGTGGGTGTGATACGTGCTAAAGAGCTAACAGAATACTCAGAAATTTGATAGTCCAGAGAATCATCAGAAGAAAAAAGAGGAAGGCTCTGAATTCTAGAAGAAGAAGAAGAAGAAGGGAGTGACTTTTTAGTCTCTTCAACCTTAGATGTGCTGGGAACAACGTTAGACGTGCTCGGACCAGCCTCAGTATGTGTACGTTTTGGTTCTTCTGAAACGACAATTTTTTCGTCTCTTTTCAAAATTCCTTCCTGAACCAAAATGTCAGTAATCTCCTTATAACGTTTCAGCTGTTCCTCATTAAAATCCTCCGTAAATGTCCTTTTCGTAACCTCTTGTGTATCAGTAACCTCTGTGGCCATGTCTGTGGCCAGATCTTGAGGTTCCTGATCCACATCAATCTCCTCTGCAAGAATTCTGCGTCTTGCACGTTGCAGTGGAGATCTTTGAGGTAAGGCTGGGGTGGGCTGTATGCCCGGTTTGGGCACCAGAGGGGGAAACTCCTGATCAAACGACCAGTCAGACCTATTAGGTGGGGGACTGGATGGAGTTCTTACATCCTCCCACCTTCTAGGTGATGTCTGTACCTCTACATGTATGTGAGAAGTATCTTTTTTGGGTCTGACAACCAAAGGTGCGTGTGTGTGCATGTCTGGTTCGACCAAGAGAGCTTTGGGAGGTTCTATTTTGGTAGCTTGTCTCTGATCTTTCTCCTGTTGTTTTCTATCGTACTCGTTACAAGTCTCTGCCGTGAATAGAGCCTCGGCTCTCTCAAAAACTTCAGAGTTAATTCTCCTCCCAAAGTTCTTTGTGGCCCAATTGGTGGCCGTCTGAAAGGCTTGGAACCAATGGGCTTGGTCTGTACGCTCTTTTAGTTCCACCAGCGTACTATCAATCAGTTTCTCGTAGTGTTCCTCCAAAATGACCTGAGCATTTGTTGACCATTTTTGTGCATTGTCCTCTAACAACTTTTTCACCGTGTCGTTAGGCATTGCTGGTTTAATGGAATTGGTCAACAATTTAGTCAGTCTTTTGAAGGTCACTGGACTGTTGTTAGTTACTTTGGTTGTGACCTTCTCTAGGTGATGGACCAGCCTTATCAAATCATACATAAGTTTCATGGCCGTCCTCAACCTGGGTGAAGCTGGAGTGTAATTTGATTTAATGTTAGTTTGTTCTTGAAAATATCTCTGAGGTCCCCCCCTATCTTTCTGTCTTTTCTTGGGGAACGGACGGTAAACTCTATCCCTTTGTCTTTCCACTCTCTCGGGTGGTTGTTCGGTTCTGATGTCTCTGCCAGCTTGGTAAGCATCCGAGATTGTGTTATGTCCCCTGTTGGAAGAGGAGTGGGAGGATTCGATATGTGTGTCTCTTTGACTATATGTATGGGGACGGGCAGATTGTAAATTGCGTCTCTCATCTTCTTCTTCTTGAACATACGAGTCACATTCGATTTCATCCTCCCCATAGAATTCTCCTCCTCTCTCTTCCATCATGAATCGACTGCGCACCCTCTTCTTGTTTTTTCTCTTGGGTTTTCTTTTTGGAAAATCATCTTCAAAATGGTCATAAGAGAGTGGTGCGTGTGAATTTTGTCTGGGCAAAGATCTGATTTTTCTATCGTCTAAAGCCTCTCTGTATGTTTGTTGTCTTTTGTATTTAGAATTTACAAACTCTCGGTTGTCAGGAAAATAATCGATCTGTTTGTTTGGAAAATATCTGTTTTCCCTTATTTCCCCCCTTGAGTTTGTCCTACGAGTTTCTCTGCCTCGTGGAATTGTGTCATTTTCATAAGACCATTTGTTTGTCTGAGTGGTGTAATTATTTGGATCATAATAACGATAATCAATTTGATAATCGTCATTATTCCAGCGGTCATGTCGGTGAGCCCGTACACGGGCTGTTTGTTTATGATTAGCGTCGTACGAGAGACGTGGACGGTTATTCTCGTCGCGGAAAAAGGATTCCCCTCTCTCCCTCCATCCCTCCCGACGTGGGCTAGTAGCACGTAGACGTGCTGTTGGGTTTCTTGAGGTGTAACGCGGTTCTTCGTCAGATGGAAAAGACGCGAATCTCACGCGCAGCCTCGGTGTTTGTCTGTATCTCTCTCCTACTCTCGCCATTACAGTGTTTCTTTGTTACAAAGTGAATGGATTCTTCGAAATAACGACGTTAATTGCAAATCGCGACGTTTCGAAGTATACAACTTCTTCTTCAGGCTATTGCTGTAACGTCGTCAGGCTAGAATGTATCAGATGTAAGCTAGAGTAACTGCTATCTCGAGTGCAAGTGAGCAAATGACTGTCTGTGTCCGCCTCTCTGTTACGCTGTCACAGAGGGCGGCGGCTTCTGACGTCATCCTCATTCAGAGCACATATACAGTCAATTTAATGAAGAAAACTCGCAAATAAAACATGAAAATGATCAGCTTTGGGTCAAACAATCCTCCCATTGTTTCTCAAAGACTTTTATCTGTCCCCCCATCCTTTCCTAACCCTGTAGGATTTTGTTTATCGTGTTTTTGACGCCAAAGTAATGTTTGTTTGTAAATAACTCGCGAGCTCCTTCATCAAAACACTCCAGACTTCCAAATATTGTAAGATAACAAATATAAGAATTTTTTGAAGTGCATTTGGCGTCGAACCAACAAAGTTTCCCTTTTGGAAAACACTAAAAAGTGTCCTAGAATTTCTTGCTGCGTCACAGCATATGCAAATCAATCAATCCTTGTCTGTCCATTATAAATAAATATAAATAGTTGAAAATCCATCGTGAAATCATGATCTTATAACAAATATGCCTTAAAACAGACAAAAAGTGAATGAATATTTAAGTTTAAGGCATATTTAAGAGTATTTCAATTCACTGATGTTTCAATGTGGTGTTATTCAATGTCTTCTGTGTATTAAATTATAATAGTCAGTATGAATGTGGAGTTAAATACTGTAGAAGATTGCTGATGTTAAGAAATCCTTCTCAAAGTGGTCCTGAAGTGCCAAGACGTGGCTCTGGCTTGAGTTAGGTATCTAAGAATCCAGAAATCAGAACAGGTCTGATCTCGGTTAGGCACTGGCACACATTTCAAAGGCCCGCTTCAGTCCCAACTCCAAAAAAGAACCCCCTCCAACAGCACCTCCACATGTTTTATTTGTTCCCATTGTTCTAAATGTTGTCTCATAGAGTCTGTGTCCTGTATCTCCTCCAAACAGGTGTATATTTATTGGTCTGATGTTGTTTTAATATTGTGTATATGTATATTTATGTATTTAAAACCATCATGATAAAAAATCAGTAATATATTTATTAGTGCAATTTAAGCAATCATGATTAAGTAATATATTCTATTAACTCTCACAAGTCCCCACATGTCCATCAAGTGGTAAAACGTTATATTGTGCATCTCTATCTACCCCATGACCTTTTGACCCCTGTATTATATTTTAAAGACTGAAATTGTTGTTACTAAACAGATTACTTTTTCTTGAGTTAATTAAATGTACAAAATCAATGTAATTAGCAAAACAGGGCCACAACACCAAGGGTTCACCGTGTCAGGGCTGGGGCGCCGAGGGCCCACCACCCAAGGGCTGCAAAATCAAGGTGCACGCCAACCAGGTGCACCCCAATCAGGTGTTCTCCTGCCAGGGGTATTCGCCCAAGGTCTACCATCTCTAGGTGTAAGGTTTGAGGTGGGTGAATTCATTAGGTCTACCATCTCTAGGTGTAAGGTTTGAGGTGGGTGAATTCATTAGGTCTATCAACTCTAGGTGTCAGGTTTGAGGTGGGTGAATTCATTAGGTCTACCAACTCTAGGTGTCAGGTTTGGGGTGGGTGAATCCATTAGGTCCACTAAATCTAGGTGTAAGATTTGGGATGATAAGTTTCGTCAATTCCAGTGGCTTTAGGTGTTAGGTGTATGGGGGTGTACACCATAAAATAGGGTGTCTTTAGGTGTCAGGTGTGATGGGTTACATGCATAACATTTTGGGACTTAAGATTTAGGAGGAGAATGGGTACACGATTAATAATCAGGGTGTTACTTGGGGCCTGCTGGGTCATGCCAGCAGACACACCTGAACTCCATAAGAATTCTTATCATTATTGTGTGATTTTAAAGATAAGAGACACAGACTCTAAGGTCTCCAACACACTGACCAAAAGAAAAAAAAGGGAAAAACCAGACTTAGAAGAAAAATAACCATAAAAATTATTAAAATAGAAAGATGGACAGTAAGGTTACGCTTCGTTGAGGCCTCTGGGGTAGAGAGAGTCCAATTTTTTAATCCAGACCCTCTCCGCCCTGAGCCTCTCCGAGAGCGTCCAAAAGGGGTTCGACTCCAATCCTGAAACTCTGAGGGCATCTAGGCCATGTATTAAAAAGTGTCTAACTACATATCGTCTCTTTTCAATTTTATTACGAATGTTATACGAATGCTGATAGATTCTAAGTAACAATTGGTTCTTTGTCTGCCCCACATATTGTTTGTGGCATTTGGAACAAGATATGAGATAGACACAGTTTGAGACATGTGCTGACATGTTTCTCTGCACTTGGAAGAGTTGTTTGTTGGTTTTATTCTGGACCATTCTTTTGCCCACAAAGTGCTTATAAACCCCAGATTTACTCACTTTACAGGATGTTGTGATTTTACTAGAAACCAAGGTATCCAATAAGTTCTTGTTTCGTTTGTAAGCCGCTATCGGTCTATGTTTGGTCAGAAATTTAGTTGGTTCCATGAATTTGGTGAAATTTTCCTTGGTTGCTCTATTTAATTGAGTACTTTGTTGTGAATAGAAGGAAACTAATGGTATGATTTTGTTTCTAATCTGTGTTTCCTTGGTTGGATTAGTCACAAAGTTAGTGAAGGCCCTAAGCACACTCCTCAAATAGCTTCTCGAGTACCCTCGCTTCTTCAAAGCTTTAAAGAGGATTCCTACAGCAATCTTAAACTCAGATGTTTGTGAGCATATTCTATGAAAGCGAAGAAGCTGTGATTTAAGAATTCCTTTAAAAGTATGCTTAGGGTGGTAACTGGCTCTGTGTAATAATGAGTGAGTGTCTGTGGGCTTAAAATACACTTTGTAGTCCAACTGATTGGTCATTTCAAATTTGGGTCCTTTGTAGGTGATGACATCAAGAAAGTTAACTGAATTTTCATCAATTTCGTATTTTATCCTGATGGATTTTTGATGACGGTTCAGATGATCAGCAAATTCAATAAACTCCTCCTTACCGTATGTCCAGATGCCCCAGATGTCATCCAAAAATCTAAAATACGAGAAGGGCTGGAGATGAAAAGAGGACACCGCAGTTTGTTCCCAATGGGCCATATAGATATTGGCGTAAGAAGGGGCGAACTTCTTGCCCATGGCCGTCCCCTTAGTTTGTAAATAAAATTTAGAGCCAAATTCAAAATCGTTTTTAGTCAAATTAATTTCTAGTAGTTTTAAAATAAAATCATCTGGTCTTTTCACGTCAGGATATTTGTTCATGCAATCTCTCACGGCAGCCATACCGACTCCGGTCTCTATATTGGTGTACAAACTGTCGATGTCCATGGTGAAGAGAAATGAATTAGATGGGAGAATAAGATTTTTTGTTTTAGAGATAAAATCATAGGTGTCTTTTAGGTAACTACCATGACGTTGCGAAATGGGACTAAGGAAATACTCAATATATTCTGCTGTAAAATAAGTCTCACTGTCGCAATCCGACACGATAGGCCTCCCAGGAGGTATTTTATGTGGTGTACTCCACTTTTCTGGTTCTTTGTGTATTTTTGGTAACAAATAAAATCTTCTTGGTCTCGGTGTACCAGAACCAGACAAGTAATCTCTCTGTTTCCCACTAATTATCTTTTTCTCATACATCTCATTTAAAATTTCTCGTACTTCCAGTATGGTTTTTGGATAAATTGGTTCTGTGAGAGAGCAATAGTGCTCTGTCACAGAAAGTTGCCTTTTTCCTTCCCAAAGATAATCTGTTTTACTCATGATGACGACTGCATTACCCTTGTCAGCTGGTTTGATAACGATGTCACAATTGTTTTTAAGTTCATGAATTGCTTTTCTCTCACTTTTACTCAAATTCTGTCTTTCTAGAAGGCCCCAATTCAGGTGTTGATACGCATACCGATCTGCTCTAATTAGAGAAACCACCTGGGGTGGCAAACTAGACAAGGCAGGTGTCCAATCAGAATTATGAGTAAAAGGAGTTCTTTTTTTCTCACTTTTTTTGCCTTCAAAAAAGGCGTCTAATTTAATACGCCTATGATAGGCCTGTAGGCTCTGCAATAATTCTAATTTTTGTGTTTTGACGTTATCGGGGACCATAACAAAGGAAAGGCCTTTCTTCAAGATCGCCCGCTGTCCAGTTGTCAAGACGAGCGGGGACAAATTTACGATAAGTTTTTCTTGACTACCTATTGGGTTGACGGCGTCGGCAAGTTTAGCGACCGAACCCAATGTTCTAACATGTATCTGCCCGTTGCAGCTGTCCAGTGCAAGTTATCGCTTTCGACCTGAAACTGGGCAATGGGCAACAATTGGAGAAAGTTGAGACTGTCCTTGATGTACTTGTTTATGTCCTCAAGGTATCTTTGTTCATCAATCGGAAGCAAGTCACAATAATTGATCATCGGAACTACGATCTCGGTATGCGGTAATCGGGTTCTGGCTACTCTGTAAGCCCTCTGTATCTCTTTGTTCGTTGAAGTAAAACATCTCTGAGATCGGTTATTTAATCCAAACGACAACAACAACACTTCCGGTTCCATCGCGATTGTGGCTTTTTCTATGAGATTGCCCGCGTGTTGGAACTTCGCGCCCGGGAAGCTGTCTATTTGAAGATCAGAGATGTTGAAGGCCGGGATCCTGGAAACGTTAGAATCCCCGATTATCACATACCTTTTCTTTAGGTTCAGGCTCCAGTCAATTTGTTTACGGTCTGTGTTTATGTGACGGTATGGTCTGCCGACCGATTTTGGTGTCGGTGGAGCTATTATTGTGATTTGCTTCTGAGGTGTTTGTTCTATCTGCAGTGATTGGGTTGTGCGTTCCTCTTCTATGGGTCGCATAACAATCTTCTGTCCCTCTTCCTTTTCCACCACCTTTGTGGGTGTGATACGTGCTAAAGAGCTAACAGAATACTCAGAAATTTGATAGTCCAGAGAATCATCAGAAGAAAAAAGAGGAAGGCTCTGAATTCTAGAAGAAGAAGAAGAAGAAGGGAGTGACTTTTTAGTCTCTTCAACCTTAGATGTGCTGGGAACAACGTTAGACGTGCTCGGACCAGCCTCAGTATGTGTACGTTTTGGTTCTTCTGAAACGACAATTTTTTCGTCTCTTTTCAAAATTCCTTCCTGAACCAAAATGTCAGTAATCTCCTTATAACGTTTCAGCTGTTCCTCATTAAAATCCTCCGTAAATGTCCTTTTCGTAACCTCTTGTGTATCAGTAACCTCTGTGGCCATGTCTGTGGCCAGATCTTGAGGTTCCTGATCCACATCAATCTCCTCTGCAAGAATTCTGCGTCTTGCACGTTGCAGTGGAGATCTTTGAGGTAAGGCTGGGGTGGGCTGTATGCCCGGTTTGGGCACCAGAGGGGGAAACTCCTGATCAAACGACCAGTCAGACCTATTAGGTGGGGGACTGGATGGAGTTCTTACATCCTCCCACCTTCTAGGTGATGTCTGTACCTCTACATGTATGTGAGAAGTATCTTTTTTGGGTCTGACAACCAAAGGTGCGTGTGTGTGCATGTCTGGTTCGACCAAGAGAGCTTTGGGAGGTTCTATTTTGGTAGCTTGTCTCTGATCTTTCTCCTGTTGTTTTCTATCGTACTCGTTACAAGTCTCTGCCGTGAATAGAGCCTCGGCTCTCTCAAAAACTTCAGAGTTAATTCTCCTCCCAAAGTTCTTTGTGGCCCAATTGGTGGCCGTCTGAAAGGCTTGGAACCAATGGGCTTGGTCTGTACGCTCTTTTAGTTCCACCAGCGTACTATCAATCAGTTTCTCGTAGTGTTCCTCCAAAATGACCTGAGCATTTGTTGACCATTTTTGTGCATTGTCCTCTAACAACTTTTTCACCGTGTCGTTAGGCATTGCTGGTTTAATGGAATTGGTCAACAATTTAGTCAGTCTTTTGAAGGTCACTGGACTGTTGTTAGTTACTTTGGTTGTGACCTTCTCTAGGTGATGGACCAGCCTTATCAAATCATACATAAGTTTCATGGCCGTCCTCAACCTGGGTGAAGCTGGAGTGTAATTTGATTTAATGTTAGTTTGTTCTTGAAAATATCTCTGAGGTCCCCCCCTATCTTTCTGTCTTTTCTTGGGGAACGGACGGTAAACTCTATCCCTTTGTCTTTCCACTCTCTCGGGTGGTTGTTCGGTTCTGATGTCTCTGCCAGCTTGGTAAGCATCCGAGATTGTGTTATGTCCCCTGTTGGAAGAGGAGTGGGAGGATTCGATATGTGTGTCTCTTTGACTATATGTATGGGGACGGGCAGATTGTAAATTGCGTCTCTCATCTTCTTCTTCTTGAACATACGAGTCACATTCGATTTCATCCTCCCCATAGAATTCTCCTCCTCTCTCTTCCATCATGAATCGACTGCGCACCCTCTTCTTGTTTTTTCTCTTGGGTTTTCTTTTTGGAAAATCATCTTCAAAATGGTCATAAGAGAGTGGTGCGTGTGAATTTTGTCTGGGCAAAGATCTGATTTTTCTATCGTCTAAAGCCTCTCTGTATGTTTGTTGTCTTTTGTATTTAGAATTTACAAACTCTCGGTTGTCAGGAAAATAATCGATCTGTTTGTTTGGAAAATATCTGTTTTCCCTTATTTCCCCCCTTGAGTTTGTCCTACGAGTTTCTCTGCCTCGTGGAATTGTGTCATTTTCATAAGACCATTTGTTTGTCTGAGTGGTGTAATTATTTGGATCATAATAACGATAATCAATTTGATAATCGTCATTATTCCAGCGGTCATGTCGGTGAGCCCGTACACGGGCTGTTTGTTTATGATTAGCGTCGTACGAGAGACGTGGACGGTTATTCTCGTCGCGGAAAAAGGATTCCCCTCTCTCCCTCCATCCCTCCCGACGTGGGCTAGTAGCACGTAGACGTGCTGTTGGGTTTCTTGAGGTGTAACGCGGTTCTTCGTCAGATGGAAAAGACGCGAATCTCACGCGCAGCCTCGGTGTTTGTCTGTATCTCTCTCCTACTCTCGCCATTACAGTGTTTCTTTGTTACAAAGTGAATGGATTCTTCGAAATAACGACGTTAATTGCAAATCGCGACGTTTCGAAGTATACAACTTCTTCTTCAGGCTATTGCTGTAACGTCGTCAGGCTAGAATGTATCAGATGTAAGCTAGAGTAACTGCTATCTCGAGTGCAAGTGAGCAAATGACTGTCTGTGTCCGCCTCTCTGTTACGCTGTCACAGAGGGCGGCGGCTTCTGACGTCATCCTCATTCAGAGCACATATACAGTCAATTTAATGAAGAAAACTCGCAAATAAAACATGAAAATGATCAGCTTTGGGTCAAACAATCCTCCCATTGTTTCTCAAAGACTTTTATCTGTCCCCCCATCCTTTCCTAACCCTGTAGGATTTTGTTTATCGTGTTTTTGACGCCAAAGTAATGTTTGTTTGTAAATAACTCGCGAGCTCCTTCATCAAAACACTCCAGACTTCCAAATATTGTAAGATAACAAATATAAGAATTTTTTGAAGTGCATTTGGCGTCGAACCAACAAAGTTTCCCTTTTGGAAAACACTAAAAAGTGTCCTAGAATTTCTTGCTGCGTCACAGCATATGCAAATCAATCAATCCTTGTCTGTCCATTATAAATAAATATAAATAGTTGAAAATCCATCGTGAAATCATGATCTTATAACAAATATGCCTTAAAACAGACAAAAAGTGAATGAATATTTAAGTTTAAGGCATATTTAAGAGTATTTCAATTCACTGATGTTTCAATGTGGTGTTATTCAATGTCTTCTGTGTATTAAATTATAATAGTCAGTATGAATGTGGAGTTAAATACTGTAGAAGATTGCTGATGTTAAGAAATCCTTCTCAAAGTGGTCCTGAAGTGCCAAGACGTGGCTCTGGCTTGAGTTAGGTATCTAAGAATCCAGAAATCCGAACAGGTCTGATCTCGGTTAGGCACTGGCACACATTTCAAAGGCCCGCTTCAGTCCCAACTCCAAAAAAGAACCCCCTCCAACAGCACCTCCACATGTTTTATTTGTTCCCATTGTTCTAAATGTTGTCTCATAGAGTCTGTGTCCTGTATCTCCTCCAAACAGGTGTATATTTATTGGTCTGATGTTGTTTTAATATTGTGTATATGTATATTTATGTATTTAAAACCATCATGATAAAAAATCAGTAATATATTTATTAGTGCAATTTAAGCAATCATGATTAAGTAATATATTCTATTAACTCTCACAAGTCCCCACATGTCCATCAAGTGGTAAAACGTTATATTGTGCATCTCTATCTACCCCATGACCTTTTGACCCCTGTATTATATTTTAAAGACTGAAATTGTTGTTACTAAACAGATTACTTTTTCTTGAGTTAATTAAATGTACAAAATCAATGTAATTAGCAAAACAGGGCCACAACACCAAGGGTTCACCGTGTCAGGGCTGGGGCGCCGAGGGCCCACCACCCAAGGGCTGCAAAATCAAGGTGCACGCCAACCAGGTGCACCCCAATCAGGTGTTCTCCTGCCAGGGGTATTCGCCCAAGGTCTACCATCTCTAGGTGTAAGGTTTGAGGTGGGTGAATTCATTAGGTCTACCATCTCTAGGTGTAAGGTTTGAGGTGGGTGAATTCATTAGGTCTATCAACTCTAGGTGTCAGGTTTGAGGTGGGTGAATTCATTAGGTCTACCAACTCTAGGTGTCAGGTTTGGGGTGGGTGAATCCATTAGGTCCACTAAATCTAGGTGTAAGATTTGGGATGATAAGTTTCGTCAATTCCAGTGGCTTTAGGTGTTAGGTGTATGGGGGTGTACACCATAAAATAGGGTGTCTTTAGGTGTCAGGTGTGATGGGTTACATGCATAACATTTTGGGACTTAAGATTTAGGAGGAGAATGGGTACACGATTAATAATCAGGGTGTTACTTGGGGCCTGCTGGGTCATGCCAGCAGACACACCTGAACTCCATAAGAATTCTTATCATTATTGTGTGATTTTAAAGATAAGAGACACAGACTCTAAGGTCTCCAACACACTGACCAAAAGAAAAAAAAGGGAAAAACCAGACTTAGAAGAAAAATAACCATAAAAATTATTAAAATAGAAAGATGGACAGTAAGGTTACGCTTCGTTGAGGCCTCTGGGGTAGAGAGAGTCCAATTTTTTAATCCAGACCCTCTCCGCCCTGAGCCTCTCCGAGAGCGTCCAAAAGGGGTTCGACTCCAATCCTGAAACTCTGAGGGCATCTAGGCCATGTATTAAAAAGTGTCTAACTACATATCGTCTCTTTTCAATTTTATTACGAATGTTATACGAATGCTGATAGATTCTAAGTAACAATTGGTTCTTTGTCTGCCCCACATATTGTTTGTGGCATTTGGAACAAGATATGAGATAGACACAGTTTGAGACATGTGCTGACATGTTTCTCTGCACTTGGAAGAGTTGTTTGTTGGTTTTATTCTGGACCATTCTTTTGCCCACAAAGTGCTTATAAACCCCAGATTTACTCACTTTACAGGATGTTGTGATTTTACTAGAAACCAAGGTATCCAATAAGTTCTTGTTTCGTTTGTAAGCCGCTATCGGTCTATGTTTGGTCAGAAATTTAGTTGGTTCCATGAATTTGGTGAAATTTTCCTTGGTTGCTCTATTTAATTGAGTACTTTGTTGTGAATAGAAGGAAACTAATGGTATGATTTTGTTTCTAATCTGTGTTTCCTTGGTTGGATTAGTCACAAAGTTAGTGAAGGCCCTAAGCACACTCCTCAAATAGCTTCTCGAGTACCCTCGCTTCTTCAAAGCTTTAAAGAGGATTCCTACAGCAATCTTAAACTCAGATGTTTGTGAGCATATTCTATGAAAGCGAAGAAGCTGTGATTTAAGAATTCCTTTAAAAGTATGCTTAGGGTGGTAACTGGCTCTGTGTAATAATGAGTGAGTGTCTGTGGGCTTAAAATACACTTTGTAGTCCAACTGATTGGTCATTTCAAATTTGGGTCCTTTGTAGGTGATGACATCAAGAAAGTTAACTGAATTTTCATCAATTTCGTATTTTATCCTGATGGATTTTTGATGACGGTTCAGATGATCAGCAAATTCAATAAACTCCTCCTTACCGTATGTCCAGATGCCCCAGATGTCATCCAAAAATCTAAAATACGAGAAGGGCTGGAGATGAAAAGAGGACACCGCAGTTTGTTCCCAATGGGCCATATAGATATTGGCGTAAGAAGGGGCGAACTTCTTGCCCATGGCCGTCCCCTTAGTTTGTAAATAAAATTTAGAGCCAAATTCAAAATCGTTTTTAGTCAAATTAATTTCTAGTAGTTTTAAAATAAAATCATCTGGTCTTTTCACGTCAGGATATTTGTTCATGCAATCTCTCACGGCAGCCATACCGACTCCGGTCTCTATATTGGTGTACAAACTGTCGATGTCCATGGTGAAGAGAAATGAATTAGATGGGAGAATAAGATTTTTTGTTTTAGAGATAAAATCATAGGTGTCTTTTAGGTAACTACCATGACGTTGCGAAATGGGACTAAGGAAATACTCAATATATTCTGCTGTAAAATAAGTCTCACTGTCGCAATCCGACACGATAGGCCTCCCAGGAGGTATTTTATG
>NW_027636794.1:15000-51000 GCF_936440315.1 Barbus barbus | reverse complement strand
GTTACACACTTCAAATATTAAATAACCTCACTTGTTAATTCATCATATTGAACTGAAGCAAGCACTTGTGTATTATGGTTTGGATAACTTTTTTGTTTTGTTTTTTGTTAGTTTTTTTGTTTTAATAATAATAATAATAAAAAAGTACTGTAAACATCCAGAAGGTATAGGTATGTAGGTTTTATTTTAATAAAATTTTAATTAATTTAATTTAATTATTTTTTTTATTTTTCATTTTAATTTAATTTAATTTAATTTAATTTAATTTAATTTAATTTTATTTTATTTTATTTTATTTTATTTTATTTTATTTTATTTTATTTTATTTTATTTTATTTAATTTTATTTTATTTTATTTCAAAATGTTTCTAGCTATTTCATTCTGTAATATGTTAATTATTAGGCAGTAAGTGTTTCAATTAACTTGAAGTGAGAATCTTTCTGCTATTTTTTACATTTGAAAAGCATTCTGAACACTGCAGAACAGACATAATTTTACTTTTTTGCTATTTTAACGATTCTCGCAAGTTTAAAAGCCTACCTTTCAGAGAGAAAACAGAAAAGTTTTCTTTGCAATGGACTCTCGAGTGATCAGAATAAAAAATAAAAATAAAAGAGAAAGTGAAATGCATTTGAAGAAGAGCGAGGTGTAGATTTAACTTCCAGTCCTGGCCAGTCTTCTTATGTTTTTGCGAGAAATCAAAGCCTCTTTGTGGAGATGCATTTAATCCTTTTTCTGGCACATAAAGGATGTACCTTTAAACTGGCTTTCAGTCCAGTGACAACCATGCAAATTTGTGTGAGGTAGGATGCCATCTCATTGACACTGTTTGTTGGAGGAACACAGCGGAGGGGAAAGGTCCCGTCTCCGGCATTCCTCCGAGAGCAGAGCAGAGGAATTGTCAAAAGCTTGTTATTTACCATTAGTTTCTAGCATTCCCGCCTCCCTCCACCCCCATAGCTGCCAAGCTAATTCAGTCGGTTGGGGTAATCTCTCCGTCCCCCTGGGAGGTTTCTGCCTTCTTTTCTTGCCTTTTTTGTCTTTTTTTTTTATTTAAAGGCAGCAAGAGACCTGACCCAGTTTGAATTGAAATTCCCTCTCTATTCGAGATCACTAACAAACATACTATGACGGTTCACATGCAGTGAATGTGCTTCACGAGCTCCAGCGATTATGTGGATGTTTTTATAATAATGTGTTTAAAGGTGTTTGGTTATTCATTATTCCTGTATCTATGAAACTATCTTGAATAATTGGCCTTTTTTGTTAAAAACTACTACTACTATTATTATTATTATTATTATTGTTGTTGTTGTTACTGCCTTATAATAATCTACAAGTGTCAATTGAATTGCTTCACTGAGTAAACATGGAAATAATTATATTATTCAATGCACATTTTTCCACATCCAGTGTGCTTGTGTTGCATCCTCTCCCAACAGCAGCAGAACAAATCATTTCTATTATTCTCGCTTCCACGGGGAGTTTTACTGCTTCACATCAGGCAGCTTTGAAAGAGAAAGCGAGAAAGGAAAAGACAGACAGTGACAATTAATGCTGAAATGTTGATGACTGAGCCGGCTTTGCCCCAGGACGGGTTGAGCTCAGTGGAAGGTGTCTTCTTACTCTCTCTGTCTTCTTTATTTAGAAGGTCATCAGCAGGACATTTCAGAGCAGGCGTGTAATAGGAAGACGACACGGAGTCTGCGATTTGTCACCACTCCTTCCAGATAATTGAAAGCATCCCAATCGTAATTAGTGATTGCCATTGGCTGGTTTGGTGGGACGGGCGAGGAGAGAGCAAATAACGCTGGTGCTGAAAGAAAGACTGATGCACTCCATATTTACTGAGGCCTCAGATCAGTCTTCATCAGCTGTCTCGTGAAGAGCCCTTCCCATCATGTGCACTGGCTATTTGTTCATCAATCAGGGTTTTTTTATTTAGTACTCCATATAAAGCCATGGTAACATTTTAGTATAAGGACCAATTCTCACTGTTAACCTATTATTAACATATTGGCTGATTATTAGTACTTATAAAGCACATTTTCTGCATGACCATATTCTACATCCCTAATCCTACCAATACCTAAACTTAACAACTACATTACTAACTATTAATAAACAGCAAATCAGGAGTTATTGGGGCAAAAGTTGTAGTATAGGGTTTGTTAATAGTAAGAATTGGACCTTAAAATAAAGAGTGATCAAAGTCATTTTCTTTTCTGTGGTGAGATATTTCCTGCTGAAGTGGATGTGGAAAGACTTGTAGCCAATAACCTTTAACTTATGTCAGAGTCATGAACATTTAGTCGCTCTTTAGAGGCAGATGGAATTCTCATTCTTCTAGAGAGCTTTTGATTGGACAACGTTCTGGATATGCAAATTAGCACAAGATTCTGCATCATTTTATTGGTCCTTTTCCATGGAAGAAAAATAAATGAATTTTTTACACAATACTGTTGAAAGTTTGGGGTCTTTATTTATTTATTTATTTTTTAAAGTGACCCTGTGTGTAACACAGCTCTAAGTGAATGAAAACATCCTGCAAAGTTTTAAATCTGAAAGTGCACCGTGTATAAAGTTATTGTCTCTCAAAAGAATGAATCGACTCTGAATCATTGAAACGAGTCGTTTTTAAAACGAATCCCAAACCGTTTCATCTAGACTTCAACATGAAACATTAGCATATTGCCCACGCACAATGCAAATTCATTCCTTGCCACACTGCTTCTGGAGCTGCAAAAATAGTTGTTTCCCCGGTAACGCTGTACACAAAGCACTGCTTTAAATGAAATCGACCAATCATCACAGATTAGCGTCACTCAAAGGAGGGGTTTGGAAAAATGAATCTTTGAGTGAATCTTTTGGGAGTCATTGAGCAAGTAAGTTAAAATTAAATGCATATTATAGTAAGTAAGTAAAGTAAATATTATATGAAAATGCATTGAACTGATCAAAAGTGACAGTAAAGACATTTAAAAATCTTACAAAAGATTTATATTTCAAATAAATGCTGTTCTTTTGAACTTTCTATTCATCTGTGAATCCTGAAAATAAAATGTATCATAGTTTCCAGAAAAAAATATTGTGTGTTGTGTTGTGTTCAACTGTTTTCAACATTGATAATAATCAGAAATGTTTGTTGAGCAGTAAATCAGTATATTATTATGATTTCTGAAGATCATGTGACACTGAAGACTGGAGTAATGATGCTGAAAATACAGCTGCAGATCACAGAAATACATTACAGTTTAACAGATATTCACATAGAAAACAGCTGTTTTAAATAGTAATAATATTTCACTGTTTTTACAGTATTTCTGATCAAATAAATGTAGCCTTGCTGGGACTTCCTTCTAAAACATTTTACAAATTCTAACTGACCCCAAACTTTTAAACAATGTGCACATACAATTGGAAGAAAAACACAATTGTCATCCCACAAATCCTAATAGTCTCATTTTGTTTTTACATTGTATATTTAATTGTTCTGCATATAAGAAAGTGTCATGCAACTCACAACTCCGCTAGAAGTTTGTCAAGAACTATGACATCAGATGATGATCATTACATGTGTCTCCTCACACAGTCAAACCCTTCAACGGATCCAGCTCTACAGCAACATGAACTGCTCTCCGCTCATGTGCGAGTGCATTTCCACACAGGAGAGCGTCTGCGAGAGGACGATGAGTTCAGAGTGCTGCGGATCAAACGGGTCTGAAGGACAGTACACAGGTTTCCACTGCAGTCGTCTCTCAGAGAACCTGATGAAATCTGAGATCCTTCTGCTCCTCAGCGTACTTCTCCGTGACCTCTCTCTCCCCGGCTCACACTGAGCTGTCAACAATTTGGCAAAAACAAAGACTAAAGACAAGTTCTGTGGTGTGGATCCACAACACAAATACAAAGGTGCAGATTTAGTTAAAGAGACGGAGAGAAACACAAGAGGAGAGAGACAGACGATGCCCAAAGATCAACGCTGAAGGTCAGATGAAGGTCTCCTGCAGAAACAATGGAGACAATGGAAACAATCCTGTCCTGAGAGTTTATAATAGTTTCTATTACACTTCAGAAGAACTTTAAGACGTTTGCTTAATCTCTCATACTGACATATGTTTGGGGCTAGTTACACTTTTTACAGTTAATATTTCTCATCTTTGAATGTTTTTGTAGAGAGACAAACCCTAAAGTATTGAATGAATAAAGGAATATTATTTGAAATTATATATATATAATGAATAATAATAATAATAATAATCTTAATAATAATAATAATAATATTTTTATTTATTTTATTTATTTTAAATTACCATTATAATATTGTTTAATATTAGTGCTGTCAAACGATTAATCGCAATCACATCCAAAATAAAAGTTTTAGTTTGAATAATATACGTGTTCTGTGTATATTTAATATGTGTATATTAATACACACACAGACACACAGTATATATTTTGAAAGTATTTATGTGTTTACATGTCTATATTTATAGTCATATCATTTATATTATGAGATATATATATATATATATATATATATATATATACACATATACTCAGTACACATACATATATTATGTAAATAAAACTTGCAATATTTAATTTAATATTTATTATTTTAAGCACTATTTAATATATACATACTATTATTATTTTAAGCACTATTTAAATTATAACTATTTTACTATAATTCACAATAATACATTTAAATTTAATACATTTATTTATTTATTTATTTTTTTTATTTGTGATGGCTGGTGTGGTTAAAAACAAGACAAAAAAAAAACAAAAAAAAAAAAAACAGAGGACATTCAGGTTCAAAAAGACTGGTGATCAATACTGAAGGTCAAAGGAGTCGCTGAAGAAACAATGGAAGATATGGAGCTCAGGCTGACGGTCATCACAGACAGGTCATTTCAGACGTCTAAATGACCCAAAAAGGCCGTCCTGAGAGTTTCTAACAGTTTCTGTTACTCTGCGGAAGAATTTGCCTGCGAGCTCAGCCTGACAGATTAGCTGGGTACCCAGACAAAGCAGGGTGACGCTGAAACAAGAGCTACTTTTATGAGGCACGTAACACAACCCCGGGCAGCGACGCGAGGGGAAACCGATCCTGCTGCTCCACAGGCCTTCCTCCGGCCGGCCACAGCCCCGTCTGCACACACTAATGACAGACCATTCAGATCGCACAAAGCCCAGGGAAACTCAGTATCAGCCACATGACCCCAGCCGGCCCGCAGGATTTCAGTGCGCATGAGCAGCATTTGTCCAGACATTACGAGCAAAACCAAAGCACACATGATGCTGACGATGATGTTGAAGGAGACGTTCACACAGGGGTTTGAGATCATCAGCATGAAGAAGAGACAGAAGATGGACTGATGCATGTCCAGCCCTCCACATAGAAATGTACAGATGTAAAGTGGAATTTGTGTGTTTCATTGAGAAAGAGAAAGAGTCTTTGTCAGGTCAAACAGACACATTCCTCCTAAAGCTTTTAAAGCAGAAATATAGATGAGTGACGTATACCATCACTGATATTAAAATACATTTATGAAGGAACATCAAATTTAACAAACACCATGATTTTTGTGTGGAAACATGCACATTAACACAAACAATCTTAGAACAAGCGTGTACTGTAAAAACCTTTATGCACAGGACTGTAGCGTCTGCAGACGGAGGACTGTTTTTCCTCTCGACAGAACTTTAAATGACCATTGAATCTGAGGTTTGGCACATGATGGTGGAGGTGTGAATCTGAGTCTAATATATGACTAAACTCAAGGACGCGAGGGTTTGGATAATCTTTGTCTCTCACCTCACTGTCCGCTGGAGAGAAATAGGACGCATATCAGCTGAGATAGCCAATATTTCCTCAGCATTGTCCTTTCAGACATTCACTTGATCTTTTTGCAGAGCTAGAAGTTAGCGGTCAGCAATGCATTAAGTCTTCATCACACACTGAAGCACTGAAGGCTGTTCACACACAGCCTTTGGCTAACCGTAGTGAAGCACAGTGATTTCCAGCAGTAGCATTTGTTTGCGTTATTAACTAATAATCTGGTGTGATCCTGAGGTAAGTCTGAAGATGGTGAGATCATGAGGGATCTGCTGCGAGGCGTGACTATATCGCCGTCTCATATGACAGCAGTGATTTCCTGCTCTGCTCCTAAAGTGATCTCCATCCTGCCGTGACTTAATTACTTAATGGAGAAGTGTCTTATTCCACCCTTGAGATTGTGTGGGATTGTGTTTTTAATGAAGAGCTAAAACAGCTTATTTTCCCATCTGCGCTGGTGCTCTTTCGAAGCAGCACCGTCGACACATTTGTCCAAATTAATCTTTTCAAGAAAGGCAGTATATTAGCAAGAAATCCTCAGGAGCAGACTAAGGTGTTGGAGTTTGACTCAGTGTCACCAATTTCTTTAATAACCACTAATCTAATTAATTAGGAAGATCACAGAGCACATTGTGTTTCCCGTTGATTCCCAGAACAAGAGCGGCGAGGTTCCTTAATACGGACGATTTCTTCACTTCTGCTGCATCGCATGTCCATTAATAGTGAACAATCAACAACCGAGGGGTTTGAGACAGACATCAACAAACTTTGTATAGACTCTTTGTGAACAGATAGAAATCTTCAGTCCTTCATTCAGTGATGGGTAATTTTCACTGTGCAGTACATCTTCCGATCAATCATCCTCACTGTAAAAACTTAAAACATAAATTCAGCTGCTGCCTTAAATTTCCAAGTATAATCAACTTGTATGTACAAGTCATTTCATCTTAAATTACATTAAACTGACTTACAAAATAAATAAATAATATATATATATATATATATATACAGTATATATATATATATAAAACTTATAAATAAATAATAATAATTAAATAAATAAAAGTTGTTCCCTTTATTTTAATGAGTTAAAGTAATGCAAGTTGTGAAGACTTGTAATATATTGTCTAAAATGTTAAACTTGTTTTTAATGATGGACATCACAATAATTAGTTTTGCTTTATCACAACATCATTAACTAAGGGAAAATTAAGTGGAAAGCATTTTATTAGGAAACAAAGTGTCTGACATGATCAGGGTTGTTATCGTTAACAACATTTTTGTTAATTGAACTAAAGCTGTAATAAAATAAAATATAAATATTAGATGAAAAACTTAAATTAAAAATGTTGTCTTTGCTTTAGCTGAAATAAGGTGAAGAACTAAAATGATTAAAAGTAAAATAAAATATCTAAAAGTAAAATAAAATTAAACCTAAGTAGTAATTAATAATAATAATAATAATAATAATAATAATAAATAAATAACATGACAAAATCACAAAAAAACTACAAATTGAACTAGAATGAAAATGAAAACTGCAATAAAAGCAAATTTGAAACATTAATAAAAAGTATAATACTACAGTTCCCTGTCAGTCACGTTCGACGTAACGTCAGTGTGACTGACTAATGAGTTCACGCCCGAGAGCCCAATCCCCTTTGAGTGTTAACAAAACACGCCAATGACAGTTGGCGTGCGAGTTTCGCCACGCGCACCCGCACTGCAGCGTGGGTATAAAAGGAGCGTGCGTGCAAACGCACATCAGCTTTTCGCTTCAGAGCCGAGCCTTTTCAGCGAATCTCCGAGAGTTTTTCCAGACAGCAAGTCTGCCACCGTCAGGAAGAGTGGCATTGCCCGAGTCAGATCCAGAACTGACTGCTATGCTTTCCCGGGCCTCTGAGAGCGTCGGGCTGCACTGGAGGCCTCCTCCTTCTCCCAAATGCTCGAGGCTGGACGATTGGTTCCTGGGGGCACAAGCCGAGCGACGGCAACCGCCCCTCCAGTTCCATTCTTCCCGGAGGTGCATGAGGAGGTAACTAGGTCTTGGAGGGCACCTTTTTCTGCCCGAAACATGCCTTGTGCCTCCTCCGTCCTCACCACCCTCGATGGTGGGGCGACCCAAGGGTATGTGGAGATCCCCCCAGTCGAGCACGCTATTGCCATGCAGCTCTGCCCGCAAAGTGCCGCCCCCGGATGGTTAATCTATGCCTTCCGTCCAGGGCCTGGAAGTTCTCGTCTGCTCTAACGGCAAAGGCTTGCAGTGCTGCTGGACAGGCAGCTTCCGCCCTGCAAGTCCACCAGGCCAAGGCGTTAAAGCAGTTGCACGAGGGTGGTACTGACCCAGGCGTGTTGCAGGAACTGCGCACAGCGACAGACCTCGCCCTAAGGGCGACGAAAGTCACAGCACAGGCCCTGAGTCAGACAATGCAGCTGCAGGGCTCTGGACAGGGCCCTGACTGCAGTGGACATCAATTGCCTCGAGTTGCTCAGGCTTGCTCTGCTCTCCGCACGCAGAGCTTAAAGACCTCAGACCAGCTCCTGGTCTGCTTCAGAGGACAGCAGAAGGGAAAGGCTGTCTCCAAACAAAAACTTGCCAGCTGGAAAGTGGAGACTGTAGTCTTGGACTATCAGGCCCGGTGCTTACCGTGCCCCATCGGTGTGAGGGCACACTCTATGAGAGGCATTTCTTCCTCTTGGGCATTGGTGCGGGAATCCTCCATAGCAGACATTTGTAGAGCTGCCGGCTGGGCGACACCTAACACGTTTGCGAGATTTTATAATCTCCGCATAGAGCCCGTGTCTTCCTGTGTACTTGCCTCAGATGGCCAGTAACACTGGAAACTGCTCGGTGTCAGTCACGCTTGCTGCACCATTCCCCGCTATGGATCGGATACGTGCACTTTTTTTGCTTCTCAGTTCAGTTCCCTGTGGCAAACCCTGTTGAAGTTCCTCCCGCACCCTCTGCAGTAAGGCATGGCAGAGCGCAGACACCAGGTCCAGCATTCCTGTGTGTTTGCCCAAGGTCAGCCCTTATGCTGGGCTAGGTGCCCATGTGTAGTGATTCCCCTTCGGGTGATCCCACATGTGTATTCTTCCACGGTACGGCTCCCCTCACGGTGAGCCCGTGTCTTTTCCTGGCAGAGACCTTCTGCTGTCTGTTCTGTGTAGTTATCTCACCCCAGGCTGGCTGAGTCTACCTCAGAGACTTCCATATGTAGTACTGCTCCTGGCCAGTCCATATGTCTATCTCCACATGGTACCTCCTTTAAGCAGGATGTGGCTTCCGTATAGTTCCCCTACTTGGAGTACGCTTCCCCAGTGTTATTCATACCCACTGTAAGGAACACCAGTGGCTGTCATCTCTTCCTAAGCCCTGTCCTATCTTCCATCCCAACTTGTGTGAGGGGACTTGCCGGCTTCCGCAGGGCACTGGAGGGGGTTAGCAATAGTGACGTTTTCCAAGTGATCCCATTAGTCAGTCATATTGACGTTATGTCGAACATGACTGACTGATAGGGAACGTCTCGCATACGTATGAAACCCTCATTCCCTGAAGGAGGGAACGGAGACGCAACGTCCCATCGCCACAGTTGCTGTACCACCACTGTACGGCCGGGCACACAGTCTCAGCTCCTAAAAAAAATAGAAACACGAACGCCAAATGTCATTGGCTTGTTTTGTTAACCATCGAAGGTGATTGGACTCTCAGGCGAGATTCCATTAGTCAGTCACACTGACGTTACGTCTTCGTTCCCTCCTTCAGGAAACAAGGGTTACATACGTAACCGAGACGTTATAAATAATACTAAAATAAATAAGCAAAAATACCTAAAATAAAAAAGTCAGTGTCTTCATGACATCATCCTCCAGGGAGGGAAATAATTTTGTAGGGAAAATAATCATATTGTAATTTATGAAAAGTCTATACTTCAGAAGTACATTTTCATAGTAATACGTCCCTAAATTACAACACATTCATATCCATGGTAAAAAAAAAAAAAATGTTTTGTTGTTTCTCATCTTTAGGCTTCGATTTATTGGTTCCTGATGAGCAACATTCACTTTTCAACCTGCCCCTGAATATACATCATTCCAGGCAATAAATCTGATGGTTTGGATTTGCGGTAAGTTGTTTCACATGTACATTTAGGCCAAAATAAATCCTGCAGCTCAGGTTTAGGAGTTAGCATAGCGTTTAAGAGTCATCGCAGTAAAGCAGGCTCGTGTTCCTGACAAACGGAGACAAGAGAGGTCAGCGGCACATTACATGGCGATTGGATTTTGTGATCATGTTCCCCTGTTGTCAGGTCACGAATGCTGCTTAAGTCCTTATAATGAAAGATTTATGGCATCTCTACAACAAGTCATGGCGACTTAGTGACTGAGTACAGAATGTAACTGCACCGATGAGCTTAATTCCCCAAACATGAATGTACTTGGATTAAAAAGAGAAAGTTTTGAAAACTTACACACACAGAAATCACTAATGATGGCAATAATGGGCTTGTTATGATGAATGTGACTGTACACACATCCAGAGCTCTGCGGCTCTGTTGCAGACTAAGCTGCGTAGCTCAATATTTATTTCCCACAAAGACATTGGAGATCTGAGAAGGAAAGGGATCGCTGTGCTGTTAATATGGCACAGATCTCATGCCGCTATGAATAGAAAGTACAAAAGGTCATATTGAAAGAGTTTCCCAGCTGATCAAATGCTATAGTCACCCTGTAGTGCCAGTGGATTATACGGCCATAATCAGCTGCGCAGGAGCCAGATGGAGCACATTTACCATACAATCACTGTAAATCACTGAGACCATGTCTTTATTCTGCTCACTGCTCTTTAGACGCAAACATTCAGTGAAACAGTTAAAAACTTCAGATGTGTCATAATGGGGAGACTTCAAGGTTCGGATATTTCACAGATTCAGAAGCGACAGTCAAAATAACTTTGGAGAAACACACTCGTGAGGAAAACAGGTCATTCGAGAATTTCTCATTTAATAATGAATGCCCAACCTTTTCATATTATTTTCACGCTTTTTTCTTTCCTAACCCTTGTTTCTTCTTCTACAGAGCGCAAAAAGGAGAATTTTTGAGGAATCTTCATGCTGCTCTTTGCAAGTTCATAGTCATGACTGTCAAGCTCCAAAAGAACAAATAAGGAGTTTTGCAGTTTATGTCATTGTTCACTGAAAGGTTTCTTCTGTGCAACTGCTTTGCGAAAATTAAGTGCACTTAATTGTATTTCATGTGCATTTGTAATGCACTTCAATTGTTTAAAGTATTTTTTTTAAATTGACTTGCCAAAATAATATAATATTAATGAAATAAAAGACCACTTAAGTGACACTTCCATGGCTCTAAACACAATTAAGTACACTTTTTAAAAAAAGCACTTTGTATTAATGTCCAATTAAGTACATTAAATATTTTCCCATGCACTTATTTTGATGTTGTGAACATACTAAAACACATGCAATGTACTTGATTATCATTTTAACTGTAATGTGTTTTTTATATTGCATTTGAAGTCATCAGTGCAATATATAATATATACAATATTTGTATATATATATATATATATATAAATACATGAGATTAATGCTTCAATGGAAATGTCATTAAAGTATATTTGAGTTCATCATTAAGACTTGTCAGTATATTCAGCAGTAACATTTTAATCATACTTCAAAGACAACATAAGTAATGATGAAATTACATATAAAGATGGACTTGCTGTAAGTCCTAGTTACGGTTGCCTGAAAACACTATAAAGTTCAGATAATTGCATTTAATATAAATTTAAACTGTAATACATTTTAACTTAATTGCAAATAACATGCAACGAAGTGTTCGAAAACTATACCTTCAGCTCATAAGTATATTATTTTCATAATAAGTACTATGCATTTATCTTTCATGAGGGCTCTCAAATCAAATGCCATGTATGAAGCAATTTGACTGATTTATGGTGTCTTGTGTGTTTTATATGAATTCTTGTTGGGTGAAAAGTAGCAGCATAATTCTCGGTTTTGTGTCTATGTATTTTTCATATTAACATACATATCAAGCCCATATAAACATACCATTTTTTGTATATATGTTGTTTTAATACAGTTGCATATACATAAGTTATATATATATATATAAAACATATATACTGCAAACAGCTATATTATATATTTTATACAGTGTTATGTGTATGTTACAGAAGGGGACTCAACACAAGAGTCAACTGGGGAAGTCGTGGCCTAATGGTTAGAGAGTCTGACTCGTAATCGAAAGGTTGCGGGTTCGAGTCCCCGGCCGGCAGGGATTGTAGGTGGGGGGAGTGAATGTCCAGCGCTCTCTCCACCCTCAATACCACGACTGAGGTGCCCTTGAGCAAGGCACCGAACCCCCAACTGCTCCCCGGGCGCTGCAGAATGGCTGCCCACTGCTCCGGGTGTGTGTTCACGGTGTGTGTGTGTGCATTTGTTCACTACTCACTGCTGTATGTGTGCACTTGGATGGGTTAAACGCAGAGCACCAATTTCGAGTATGGGTCACCATACTTGACAATACGTCACGACGACTAAAAAAAAAGAGAGATGGTAAAAAGGTAAGATTTATTAAAGCTGATGAGCGGTGATGGATGACTGACTAGGTGAGTTCAGAGAGCAGATACTTTGAGATGACTGGATACTTGAATGACTGGTCTTGGTGTCTTGACAGCTCATGGATATCGATGGTGCCACACACCTCACTTCTGGCTGGACAGGGACTCGGGAGAAGGATCTGGATCCTGGACACGGATGACGACAACACTTGGAGGAAACACAAGAGGTAAGTACACACACAGGTTGGTAACAGGTCGATAGCTGAGCTAGCATACGTGAGTCCACTTCGTCTGAACGAGACTGGACGTCTGACGGTTGTGAGGTGTGTGGTTTTATAGTGGCTGGTGATGAGGTGAAGATTTAGTGCAGGTGTGCTCATTAGTACTCTGGTGAGGGTGCTCGCTGTGATTGGGTGGACTGAGAGCCTGGTCGATCTGTAACAGTGTAGCAACCATATACATTATGTCAACAATATATATATATAAATTGTTGACATATATGGTTGCTACACATAACACTGTACAAAATATTTCATATAGCTGTCATTAACATGTCAAATGGGGTTTTATATATTTTATAAACTTACATGAACAAAACCATCTTCATATACCTAGAGAATGTACTTATGTGAAAATTATATTTAGCTTTATAGGTAACACATATGCTAATGCCACTCTTGATATACGGCAATATACGTCATATATTACATATATTGCTCATCACAAAACCTATTGAAAACGGAATATGCAACAACATTATAACAATATGCATTATTAACCCTTGTGCGATCTTTTGGACATTTTTGTCCTTTTCAGTGTTTTTTTTTTTTTTAGGTACACAAAATAGTTCCTCTCAGGACCTTAAGGACAAAAATGTCCCCATTGAAACCCATTAAAACTGCTATTTTTAATCACAGTCCCATTTAACTGTAAAATGATGCAATTTTTGTTAACAGGCGTTCATTCTGTTGGCAAGGCTTCAAAATTTACATTTTTTTTACCAGATGGTGCCATGTTTTTCAGGTTTGGCCTATAAAGCAAATACTCACTTTATTCCTGTTTCCTGCTTTTGCATATTATAGAGCCAATTGGATAAATAATACAGCTATAATTGTGTGGGTGTGTTGGTATGGGTGTCGGAGTGTGGTTTGTCTGTGTGTCATAAAAAATTGTATATGTGTGAGTGTGTGTTCTTGTAATATTTAAGAGAGAATATTACAATTTACTCTACTGTAAATCACAAATCCAACCACTGTGTTTGCCAGCGGAGTTTTGCTGACATCTAATGGGGATAATTTGGTACTGCGCCCAAAACAAAATCTTACTGAAAGCTCATTTTTTGAGGTATCAACCTCAAATTTGAAATACAACTTGTTTAGATTTATGGCTTTGACTTTCTAGCAGGTTTAGAGTTCAACATGTTTTATAAAATATATATTTTATGTAAAATATTGTTCATAAATGAACTCTTTTTTGGTTTCAGTTTTTAAACGTTTTTTTACTTCAACAATAATCTGCCATGGGTCTTCTTTAAAATGACACCAAACTTGAGTCTGTGCTCCCAAGCTTCAAATTTTTAATGACACGTTTTTTGACCCGGACATTTTTGTCCTCTATGAACCTATGTGTAACTTTTTTTTATTGACATACAAGGGTCAAGGGAATTGCGTAATTATCTGAAACAGTGGCTGTTTTGTGCTGTTTGTGATCAGGCTCTCCTTCCCCAAAAAAATTGATTATGATGCAATTTAACTGAAGAATATGAATTTTATGCGTCTAGCTAGAAACCTTCAAGCGGCTGTGTTTAGCATTAGAGAGGATGTCGTATTATCAGGTTTTCAGGAGCATTGTAACTTGATAAGGGAATAAATAAACGACTAGAAATAAGCTCAGAATTAATAAAAAGTAGGGACGTATATGTGCTGTGAAAACAAACATCATTGGGACTCATGGTGCTGGAATGACGAATATAAACAACAGGAAGTGAGCTGAGAGAAACACGGCCGTTCCCAGTGCTGCAAGAGTTAACACGGTTCACAAAGGCCGTGTAGACACAAGGCAAAACGTATAAACTATCACAATAAATGATCAGTTTGATGTTCTTTCTTTGAGCCTTTTCTTCCCGAAAACATTTGCGGGGGGATCGAGACGTCTCTGCGCAACATCTGGTCCACAGAAAGTGAATTATGTCGAACAGGATGGAAAACTATATGTTGGACGGCTGGAGTCCGGCTGATACAAAAAGGTTACAAATGAAAGCGGGGCTCAGTTTTCTCTGAAGAACATGAGCTGGCCTGTTATTTAATTCCAATAAACCTGGCTATGGCGCTTGGCTCTCATTGCCATCTCTCTCCGGCGTGTAGATAGATGTTAAACTGGTCACCTGGCCTAAGGATTAGAACGCTAACAAGTTTACATTCTGCCCACAGCTTTTGAAATGATTCAATTTTCCTAATCTTGTTTAGCTCTAGAGTACGCCGCTTTGAGCCTCAGAGACATCCTTTTTCAATCGGTCTTCCTTTTGAGGGCATTTGCATATCTACGTTTGGACTCCAATTCAGGACAGCATGCTTTTGGCCCCCATGAAGAAATGAACTGAAAAAGCTTCCAGTGTCAAGCCAGAGGCTCAGCACATATTTGATGTGTTTCAGATAACCACCTGTTTTTTCCAGCTCTATGGAAAAGAGAGAGAGATGCTTCTCTGACTCGAGCGTCTAATAGAATTGAACGTCTTCATAGATCTTATTTTTGGGAGAAGAGATGAAAATTCATTTTTCGACTTTCTGTAAAAAGACTCAGTGTGTGTTTACACGGATGTGTGTTTTCCATAGTTTATTAGATTAAGCTGCACTAGTCTTCGGTGAGCTGCTCTCCTCCACAGATGTTTGTGATAGAACAAATGAAAGAGAATGGAACACATTTATGCTGATTGCATTTGCATAAATATAGGAAGTTTACATACAATGCAAAACAGGAAATCGATGCTGTATTATAATTTGTAAGCAAAAAAATATTTTCATCTTTCTTTGCAGTTTATCAGTCTATCAGTTGATCATTTATTTAGTCATGCTTAACAGTGTACATATATTTCATTTTATAGATGAACTATAATATTACGTAAACATATGAAACCTATTAGTCATTGGGAATCTTTCATATATTAACATATATATCAAAACATACTGATTTTGTTGATATACTGTATGTTTTTTTAATACAGTTGCATATATAAGTAAAATATGTATTGTTGACATGGTTGCTATACATAATAATGTATAACATATATCATATAGATATCATTAACATGTAAATTGGTGTTTTATATATGTTAGAAGCAACTTCATATACCTAGACAATGTACTTATGTGAAAATTATATTTAGCCTTATAGGTAACACAGATGGTAATTTCCCTCTTGATATAGGGCAATATACGTCATATATTACATATATTGCTCATCACAAAACCTACAGAAAAACGGAATATGCAACAACATTATAACAATACGCATGCATTATGAAGGGAATTAAGTAATTAATTGAGATGACAATCTACTACAGTGGCTGTTCTGTGCAGTCTATGATCAGACTCTCCTTACTGATTTCATACTTTTATTATCAGATGGGATGCCAAGAGTATTTGCATCATCAACTTTTCTTGCCCCAAAAAAATTGATTATGAGGTCTAAATCCATAATGACGGAGAACCCGGCATCATAACATGGTATTAGCTTTAGTAAAGGTCAAACTAAATGAGGAGAAACACCCAGATGCTGAGTTAGTACAGTTTACACTTGAATGCTCAATTTAGACGAGATTGAAATCACAAATTGTGACACACAAGTTCACCTGGCCCAACAACACGCACAACCTTGAGGCGGATGGGCTACAACAGCAGAAGACCCCACCGGGTACCACTCATCTCCACTACAAATAGGAAAAAGAGGCTACAATTTGCACGAGCTCACCAAAATTGGACGGTTGAAGACTGGAAAAATTTTGCCTGGTCTGATGAGTCTCGATTTCTGTTGAGACATTCAGATGGTAGAGTCAGAATTTGGCGTAAACAGAATGAGAACATGGATCCATCATGCCTTGTTACCACTGTGCAGGCTGGTGGTGGTGGTGTAATGGTGTGGGGGATGTTTTCTTGGCACACTTTAGGCCCCTTAGTGCCAATTGGGCATTGTTTAAATGCCACGGCCTACCTGAGCATTGTTTCTGACCATGTCCATCCCTTTATGACCACCATGTACCCATCCTCTGATGGCTACTTCCAGCAGGATAATGCACCATGTCACAAAGCTCGAATCATTTCAAATTGGTTTCTTGAACATGACAATGAGTTCACTGTACTAAAATGGCCCCCACAGTCACCAGATCTCAACCCAATAGAGCATCTTTGGGATGTGGTGGAACGGGAGCTTCGTGCCCTGGATGTGCATCCCACAAATCTCCATCAACTGCAAGATGCTATCCTATCAATATGGGCCAACATTTCTAAAGAATGCTTTCAGCACCTTGTTGAATCAATGCCACGTAGAATTAAGGCAGTTCTGAAGGCGAAAGGGGGTCAAACACAGTATTAGTATGGTGTTCCTAATAATCCTTTAGGTGAGTGTATACTATACTGGTCAAAGGTTTGATTTCTGAAGGATAATGTGACATGTGATCATGTGTACTATGTTTTTGACCAAATAAATGCAGCCTTGGTGAATAATAGAGATTTCTTCCAAAAACATGACCAAATCTTAATTATTCCAAACGTCTGACTGGTAATGCATGCACATAGTAGCCTGATGTTTATTGTACTATACTGTATGCACTGTATATAGTTTGTATTAGTTTAAAAAACGTATTTTCCTGGCATCTCAAAATAAAGTAGATTTAGTTTGATTTAAGTAGAAAAAAAAAAAAAAACATATATTAATAGAATAATTAATTAAAATGATGCATTAAGCCTGGTTTTGTTCCAGTATTCCACTAGTATGTTTAAACACAATAAAATTCCAAATGCAGCGTTTGCAGAAACATCCAACATATAGAACAGCGCAATCTGGAAAACATATCACAGTGCATGAATATTGTTTCAGAGGCTTGATACATGAGAGGCTGAAATGAATCTTTTTAATCCTGAAAGAACATCTTGATCTCTGAGCTCGGAGGCTCGCCGGGGATGGATTCGAAAATATATAAAAAAAAACTCTACAAACATCTCTCCCCGTGAGATGAGGCTGATAAAGAAAATGTCAGCGAAAAAAAAAAAAAAAACGACTAAAGCTGCATGTCAGCGGTGCCGTGACGGCGGGGAGGGAAAAGGTAGAAATGTTCTATCATGTCCAACAAGGTGTTCTTTTTGAGATTTAGAGATCATTGCGCAACTTTAAACGTGTTTTGTCACTTTGGCTCTGACTGGAACTATCACGGGTTTCACAAGAACTTTATCAGCTCGGCTACGGCCGAGAGGAGAAGAAGAAAACAGTTCATTCCCATTTATCTTAGCCAGGTTTCCTTCAAAGCCAACAAATAAATTACAGTGTACATTTGATACAAATTGATTTCTGAACTCAAATAACAATGTTGTCCTCCTGGCCGGGCCATGTGTCAGTCAGCGGCTGGCCTGAGTGAAAGGCTCAATCTATCTGTGTGATAGAAGCACGGCTGACACATCTCCAGCGAGGAATGCTAATCACGCGGGCCTGGCCTGGGCCTTTGTGGGCTGGCCGTGATAAGGAAAATCAGTTTCCCTCCTGTCAGACGCTGCCTGCGCTTGATCTCCGAGACTTACTGTCCTGACGGCTCGTTTTTCCCCCTGGTTCTCACTGCTCTCGGGGCGGACGAAGCTTGTCGTTCTGGGGGAAGAAAGCCAGACGGACGGCCCAAAGACAAAGTGGAGCAGCACGGGGTGGTCGGCTGAGTCTCCAGGCCTCTGTGCGATTGAGCTGAAGTGAAACCCATTGAATATCTTGAGCCGATCTTATCGGCGGCGGGAGAAATGAGATATTGGCAACGCTGTTGAGTGCTCTCACAGCTGAGCAGGTTAATAGGGTTGGGAGGCAGGCCATGGGCTAATTGGATTTGCTGTGGCTTGATAAACAGTGGCAAGCTTTTTTATTTACCTTCTTTTTTTTTTTTTTCGGACAGCCCAACACACACACGCATACATGTACAGGGTCCCTTTTTTGCTCTCCATCACCCAACAAGAGAAGCCGCACATGATGCAGGCTATTTTTCTCCTTCTATTCCCAGCAGGCCAAGGCAACCCTGGGAAAAAGGAGTGGGACATCTCCTGATTTCAATCAAATACCATTTAACCTGAGTAACCTTTAGGAGTCTCTGACTGACCGGCTCAGAGCAGTGCTGAGAATCATGAGCTTACGAACGCAAAATAAAGCAGTGTGTTAATGTGATATACTGTAACAAAGGTCTATGAATAGCCCTTAAAATCAGAGAAAAACAATGTTTTATGTGACTAACTGCATAGAATAAGCTATTGCAGGACCATCGACATGATAAAATATATTGCAAACAAATATATTTTTGGAAAATACCAATTCAGTGTTTCAAATTCAAAATATCATGATTAATTCAATGTTACTTGCCGCTTATAATTATTGACAAAAATTTAGTGGCAATTATATTTAATCATATTTATTTTAAACATCTGTGTTCAATAGTTGGTAGTACTTTTTATGTTTCTGTCCATTTTTTTTACCATCAGTTATTTTTACTGCCCAGGCTCATTGGAAATATGTGACTGTACAAAATACAAAATACATTAATTTCACTGCAGTTTCTGGCTGAAATGAACACAAGAGGCAGTAAAACAACAAATGTTTTACTTATGTTCACACAAATTATGACCACAGTGGCAAATTATTGATAAATAAAGACTTATTTTTGCAGGATATCATGCACAGTACTATGTTATGACTTTTTACATTGTGGTGTTATTATAGACCCAGAATTTCAATCTTAAAGTATGAAAGTCCATCATAAAAAAGTGGTAATCAGTTATGTATGCATGATTTAAGGTGCAAAAAATTGCCTTAGTAAGACAATCTAATCAGTTATTTGATTCAAAAAATCTTTAAATGTCATTTGCACCAGAAAATGCTATTAAACATCATTTGAGATGTGATGGAAATTACATTTGCTGATTTAAAATAAAATAAAATACAAATAAATAATAACAGTATATAGTAATTATCCTGTAATGTAAGCATATCCACTGTTGAACAATGGACAAATTGCTGGCACTTTATACTGAGGATACATTTGCTCAAATTAGTTCATTTATTTATAATGAATTAACAATTTACAAATCTTTTACAAAATGTATTAATCTAGATTAATATATATTTCTACATACAATCCTCTACAAATCTATGCGTATTTATTTTACATATAAAAGTTGTATTATGAACAAACATGAAATTATAATGAGCAGTAGTTTATAAATTAATATGAACATTTGCTTCTAGAATGAAGCAAGCGCTGGCAGGGATGCCGGAAGTGTGGCCCCGTGACGCAACATTTCGTTTCCTCGAGGAACTGGGGTTACACAAGTAACCTAAGACGTTCCTCTTCAGGAACTCGAACTGCGTCGATGACGCTTTGGGGAACGAGATACCAACGGCAACAGACTTCCGCACCCCTGCCCTGTGTGTCCAAAGAGGAGCACAGCTAGGGCAAGAGAACGGAAGAACCTGGAGTGGCTCGCATGTCCAGGCCAAAAACCTGACGAAGGTCAGTGGCGTGGACCAACCCGCAGCGTTGCAGATGTCCTGGATAGGGACACCTGCGAGAAAGGCCTTGGAGGTCCCCACACTCCTAGTGGAATGAGCCCTGACTCCCATCGGCGAGGGGAGGCCAGAAGACTCATAGGCCATGTGAATGGCATCCACAATCCACCGACCGAGGGTCTGCTTGGAAGCAGGCAGTCCTCTCTTAAGAGGACCGTAGCACACTAGCAACTGGTCTGTCCTTCTCCACATGGTAGCTCTGTGGACGTATGCGTCCAGTGCTCGCACTGGACACATATAGTTTAGCTTCAGCTGGTCAGGATCCCGAAAGGGAGGAGGACTAAGGGCCTGCAGTACGACAGGCTGTGGTGTGACAGAAGGAACCTTGGGGACATACACTGCACGAGGGTATAGAAAGGCTTTGGCCATACCAGGCGCAAAGTCCATATGGGTAGGGGCCACCGAAAAGGGCCTGCAGGTCCCCCACTCTCTTCAGAGATGCCATCGCCAGAAGAAACACGGTCTTCAGAGTGAGATGGCGATCTGAGATCTCCTTGATAGGCTCGAAGGGAGGCCTACAGATAGCGTTCAGCACCACAGCCAAGTCCCAAGGAGGGACCCGGGACCGTACCGGAGGCCTTAGCCTCAGTGCACCACGGAGGAAATGTGTAACTAGGGGTTGTGCGCCCACTGTCAATCCACCAAGAGGGGTGTGGTAAGCAGAAATTGCCGCCACATAGACCTTCAAGGTGGAGTGGGTTAGCCCTGCGGAGAGTCGAGCCTGCAGGAACTCCAGCACAGTAACTACTGGGCAGTTAACTGGGTCGAGCTGGCGATCTCCGCACCATGAAGTGAAGAGTCTCCACTTCAGGGCGTACAGTTTCCTCGTAGAGGGAGCTCTGGACTGGAGAATGGTCTCAACAACCTCAGCTGAGAGACCGGAAGATATCAGCTGTGCCCCCTCAGGGGCCACACCCACAGCTTCCATAACTCCGGGCAGGGGTGCACAAGAGTGCCTCCTGCCTGTGAGAGGAGATCCCTCCTGACTGGAATCTCCCATGGGGAGCCATCGAGGAGGAAAGTCAGGTCCGAGAACCATACTCGGCCCGGCCAGAACGGGGCTACCAATAGCAGCCAGTGTCCGTCCCGGCGCACTCTCTCCAGAACTCCAGGGGAGCTGGATGACGTAGAGTACCAGAGGGGACATTGTGCTGTCTCCTGAGTAGCGAAGAGTTCCATCTGGGCCTGGCCAAACACTCTCCAGATCTGCTCCACCACCTCGGTGTGAAGCATCCATTCCCCGGATAACAGCCCCTGCCTCGACAGGGTGTCTGCTCCCACATTGAGATGCCCAGGGATGTAAACAGCTCTCAATGAGAGGACTTTGCCCTGGGCCCACACAAGGATTTGGTGTGCCAACCTGTACAGCGGGTGCGACTGCAGACCTCTTTGGTGGTTGATGTAAGAGACCACTGATGTGTTGTTGGTGCGAACTAACACATGGTGACCTCTCAGGTCTGGGAGAAAGTGTTTCAGAGCCTGAAACACGGCCAACATCTCGAGCCTGTTGATGTGCCAGGCGAAAAGACGACCTCTCCACCGACCGTGGGCAGGGTGGCCACTCATGACCACTCCCCAACCAGTGAGGAATGCGTCCGTCGCTAGCGTTACGCAGCGACAAGGAGCTCCCAACACCAGGCCAAGGCACGTAGGCACCGCCGCGTGACCTTGATCATGTGAAGCAGGTTTCCCCTCGGGGAGAACCCCTTGTTCTTGAGCCACCACTGTAGGGGTCTCATGTACAGCAGGCCAATAGGTAAACGTTATACACAGCCGCCATCTGACCCAGCAGTCTCTGAAACTACTTTACAGTGAGTGACTGGCCTTCTCTCACTCTCCCGACTTCTGTGAGGATCGACTCAGTCCGAGCAGGAGACATACGTGCCTGCACCGTGGTCGAATCCCCACCACCGCCAGACAAGTGGTTCTCTGTAATGGAGAAAGCACACTTTCCTTGGGGTTCAGTCTTAACCCCAACACTTTTAAGTGAGCGAGAACAACACCTCAATGTTGAGCCGCCCTCCGCTCTGATAGAGCGAGAATCAACCAATGGTCGATGTAATTGAGTATGCGGGCGCCCCGTAGCTAACGCGGCGCCCACACACTCGTAAAAGTGTGGGGTGAGAGTGCTAGGCCGAAGGGAAGTACCCGATATTGGTAAGCTTTGCCCCCAAAAGCAAACCTCAGGAACTTCCTGTGAGTGGGAAGGATGGAGACATGGAAGTATGCGTCTTTTAGATCTATGTGTCAGACCAGTCCTCGGACTTTATCTGAGATACTTACCTGTGCATTTTGAACTTCAGTCTAGCAGACCGAGCGGTTCACTTGATGCAGATCTAAAATGGGACGCAATCCTCCATCCTCCTTGGAACTATGAAGTACCGCTGTAGAACCCGGACTCTCTTCGTAAGGAGGACCCACCTCGATGGCTTCCTTCCTTAAGAGAGTATCTACCTCTTGTTCCATTACCAGAGCCTGCTCGGGGCCCACTAACGTGGAATTCACCCCATTGAATTGAGGCGGACGACAATCGAACTGGATTCTGTAGCCTCTCTCTACAGTGCGCAGGACCCATCGAGACACATTTGGCAATAGTATCCACGCTGCGAAATAGTCTACTAAGGGAGCCAGTCGCTCTACCCCAGCGGGGGCTACCCTCATAAGCCCTGATCCCACTGACATTAGGGCTTCTTGGCCGAAGACCTCTTCGCCTGCTTGGCTGGGAGGTCTTTGACCGTGCACCCTTCTTACGACCCGCTCCCGCGGGGGCAAGCTTGCCTATACGAGGAGCCAGCACGCGGCAGGGGCTGCTCTCGCCCAACAGCCCAGTGAGCTAGAGAGCGGCAAGGGAGAAACCGCTGGAACGCCGCCACCTGCCTCCCGAATCAAAAAAGGCCAGAAGGCAAAGTGGGGCATCCAGAAGGAAGGCCCTGTCGCGGTTTTTCATAAATCCGACAGGGTCAACCAAAGATGCCTCTACGCCGCCACCAGGGCTGCCATAGATCGCCTTGACGGTCTCCCTGGCGGCGCGGAGAGACAAATCAGCGGTTTTGTGAGTTCACGGATGTGCTCCGCACTAAATCCTTCGCCCTCATCCAACTGCTTGAGCAGGTCAGCCGTGGGTGCAACAGAGCGACAGAGTGGGTGCAACATATTCGGCGCTCCCCATGTCAACCTCCTCAGAGGAAGACAAGAGAAGCGCCTCGGCCGCTGCCCGAGGGGAAGAAACCGCCACGCGTGCTTCCGGACTCGGGGAGCGGTCGCGGTATCTGGCAGGTGAGGATGGAGAAAGAGACTCGCTCGTCTCCGATCCCTCTGCCAGATCCCGTTGCGAACCCCACGAACGCCGTCTCCGCTCCGCCTCAGCGGAAGCGGGTCCAGTGCCGCGGGGAACGCTCATGAAAGAGCCCTCTCCGGAGAAGAGAGCCTTTCGGGAGCGAAGGACACGCAAAGGAAAACCCTTGCAGTGCGGACAGTCAGCCCCCTCGAGGGCTGCCTCCGCATGCCTCGCTCCCAAGCAAAGCACACACAGACTGTGTGTGTCCTCCGCACACAAATAACGTTTGCACGGAGGAACACACAGCCCGTATTGCGCCTCACTCCTTTTCCCCCTTCGCTTTGACATGTTTACAAAACAGATAGACAACGGTAAATAGGACTCACAAGACACAGAGCGCTTAGCTGAATGACAGAAAGCTGATTCCGGTTTCACCACACGTGCTTTTATACCAGCTGGTCATTACGTCACCTCACCCGTGACGTCCCTTCCCATTTTCTGGACAGATTTCGCTGTAGGCGTCCCCCAAAGCGTCGTCGACGCAGCTCGAGTTCCTGAAGAGGAACTGTGTTTCATTGTTAGTTCATGACACCGAATGCATAAACTAATTTTAACAAATCGAACCTTGTTATAAACTGAACCATTCTGTTATGCAATCAGCTCGTCCAATCAGAATTTAGAGCAACTATGGGTTATTAATAATTCTCAGCATCAGCTGGAATTGTGCGTGTGTCTGCTTTAATTTACTGAGTGGCCTTTATAACCCACACAACTTCAGATTAGCTGGATAAAACAGAAATTAGTGTCATGAAGCCGCTCAGCCGGCCGAAATGGAGACACTCCAGAATGATTGATTGTTGAGCGCAGCTGATTGTATTGAGCGAGGTGGAAAAGACCTTGATGGCAGGTGTATAATTAGCAGGGTAATGATCCACGAGACCAGTTAGTGTTTGAAAGACCACATAGTGATGACTACATTGACCCCTAATGATTTACTCGAACTTAGACCTGACCCGATCCACTGCTCTTTTGATTGGGTATTCATGCATCTCTAATCCTAACAGGACCCTTCCGTATGAAAAACATCCAGTGTTTACAGCATACACGCACTTCGTTATGATCAAATGTGCTGCTGTTTAGAATAGAAGAGAATGTACTGAAGTTGCTCACACACAAACACATTTTATGTGAAAATGAATGCAGTTTGAGAATAACAATGAATAACAACGTTAAATTTGGGTCTTGTTTTCAAACATAGCAATTATATGACTTCGTTCAGGTCATGTGGACTTTAATTGTGCATTAATTGTTTTGATCACTGTAATTTTGTTGAATAGCTAAGGGAAATTGTGTTCTGATAAAACTGGTTGCATGCTTCTAGAGCTACATATGCTAAGCTATTGCCTTTGAGATTAATGCAATGCTATTTGTTAGCTCTCTCCAAGAACATTTTCTGATGGAAATCACATTTCACCATTTTTAGTATATGAAGGTTGAAACTAAATATTTGTTAATTTAAAAATATATTTAATTGAACTTCACTGTTTACAGCAGAAATGTAGCATATTTTAAAAATATATTTTAGTCCTGTTTTTTGCAAAGCTTTTGAGCAAAAAAAATCATTTGTAAAATTATAAATGTCTTTATTGTCACTTTTGATCAATTTAATGCATCTTTTTCTGATTAAAAGTATTAATTCCTTTAAAATAAAATAAAATAAAATAAAACTTGCTGGCCCCAAACTTTCGAACAGTAGTGTACATTGCATAACTACACAATAATGAAAGCTAATACAGCCAATAAAAATGTTTTGCTTATTAGTGAAGTTTTCTAGACTTAAAGTGCATCAACAGCCTCAACATGTAATTAAACAGAATGAGGTGTAATGCTCATGCTCAGGATCTGCTCCTGAAGGGATTGTGACTGGACTTGTTTAGGACTAGAGGAGTTAGTCTCACTGAAGACTGTGTGATGCCCGGGGTGTTCCCGTGTCCCGATTACCCACCCAGCTGGTGAACGCCTCCTCTTCTATCCAGATCAGCGCTGGAGCCTCCAACAAAGAGCCAGAAGAGCTCGCCTCATAGAGACATCTATTTACACAGCAAACAAAGTGGAGTTTGCTAAATTGGAAAGCAGGCCTGCTGGAAAAGAGTGATGGGCGACGCAGACCGCTCTTAATCCAGCCCAGCAAATTCCCCAAACACATCAAAGGCTGGGATTCCCTGCAGTGTGGGTGGGATCAGGAGAGGGCATCGGCGCTAACGGCACTCAGAAACGACCCCACAGCCCAGCTGGGACAATATCATACAGCACGGCTTCAGATGCTAATCAGACTCATCTCACGTGTTATGCTGATATCACACTTTTGACACTTGCTTTTCTCTTCCAAGTCTACATTTACGCATTTAGCAGACGCTTTTATCCAAAGCGACTTACATTGCATTCAAGTTACATTTGTAACATTTGTAAACATTTGTTTATCAGCTCTTGCTTTCCCTGGGAATCGAACCCATGACCTTGGCATTGCTAGTGCCATGCTCTACTATTTGAGCTACAGGAAAATCTTGGAATCTACAGGAAGATGTCAAATAGTTCCTGGGCTTTATTCTGTGTTTATTCATTTGCTATTTTCTTAATTTTGATGTGTGGTTTGTTATTGAGAGACAATTATTGTTATTGTTTGTTATAATGCTCACTTAAGCATACTGTAATGTTAGTTAATGATTTATTAATGAAAGCACTGTTAAAATCATTTGTATTTTTTTTTAAAGTGCATGATCATAAATGAATTGCACATTTAATTACATTTGTAAGCATTTCAATTCATATGAACTAATGATTAAGTAATGTTTAACAAGTTAAAGTAAATGCGTGCACGCACACACACACACACACACACACACATATAAAACATGTTACCTCATCTTGTTTTATTTTCTGTTTCTTCTGATATCTAGCTAGCTTACTAATCTAGTTGTCTAATAAACATATTGTATATTACACTGTAAAAACTGAAATACTTAAGAATTTAAGGTCAGTTGCTGCCTTATTTTTATTGATTTATTTTATTTCATTTATTTTTATTCAGTGGAATATTGTTGGCTCTTTTCGAATTGCTTTTGTTTCTCTTTTGTAGGTCACTTTGGATAAAAGCATCTGCTAAAAGCATAAATGTAAATGCAGATCTGTAAGACTTTGATAAATCTTTTCATATGTGCTCTGTCCTGCTGTATGCACACGGACACACGCTGAATTCATCAGAGTTTCTTCTCATGTAGACTAGACGAATCCTGGTTCATAATCAGCTGCATCCATTTCCTGCAGAAGAAAGGAACCCTAAACAGCCCAGAGGAAGAGTATGCTTCAAAAACTGAGTCACATTCACAATCATGACCTCCACCTACCAAACACACTGCGGGCTGATGCCTGACTTTTCAAAGCAGTTTGTTCTGATGAGTCCTTGATGCACACTGAACTGCAATATCTTCATTTCCAAAGAGCGACGGGATTCAGAGAGAGAGACAGATCCAGGAGAGGACAGTAAGTAGAGGTGTGAGATGTTTGTGTCATGAGATACTGTAGGATGAGACTCCAGATCAGCATCTTTAATCATTTTCCAAACACATCCTGAAGCTGCATGCTGTGGAACAAATCCCTCTGGTAACACTTCAGTATGGGGACCAATTCTCACTATTAACTAGTTGCTTATTAGCATGCCTATTATTAATATATTGGCTGTTTATATAAAGCACATTTTCTGCATGACCATATTCTACATCCCTAATCCTAGCCAATACACTCTTAAAAATAAAGGTGCTTCACAAGAATCATTGTTTTGTCTAAATGGATGTATTTGTAGCGAAATAATTCTTCAGGTTATAGAAGGGATGGTTCTTTAAAGCACCTTTGACTGAATGCTTCTTTGTGGAACCAAGAATGGTTCTTCTATGGCATCGCTGTGAAGAACCTTTAAGCAACTTTATTTTTAAGAGTGTAACTAAACTTTATAACGACCTACTAACTATTAATAAACATTAATTTAGGAGTTTATTGAGGCAATAGTTGTAGTTAACGGTTTGTTAAATAGCAAACATTGTACGTTAAAATAAAGTGTGACCATCTCTCTCTTTAAAGAATAGTTCACCTAAAAAACTGAAAATCCATTGAATCCAAGTTTAGTTTGGCAGTTTTAAATAATCTGTTCCTCACTCAAAATATGGGACAATTTAAGGAGATGTACGGAGAACTTTTTTTTTTTTTTTTTACTTAAAGTTCCACCACATGTACATTTACTTAAGTTTACATAGACGCTGAAATGTACAATATTGATGGATTGAAATGTATTTACCCATGACGTACTTTACAGATATACAAATGTGTACTTTATTTTAAGGACCAGTTCTCTCCAGCATGCGTATTACAAGCATACCGGCTGTTTATAAAGCACAGATGAATGTGTTATTCTGCACGACCATATTTTAAATCGCTTAATCCTTAAACCCCACACTGTAAAAAAAAAAAAAAAAAACTTGAGCCAACTTAAAATTTTTAAGGCAACCAGCTTCAACAGATTTTTGAGTTTTCTCAACTACTTGTTTTACGTTTATACAATAAAAGGTGAGACATTTCCTAAAAAATAAGTAGTGAAAACTGCTGAAGCTGGTTGCCTTAAAATTTTAAGTTGGTTCAACTTTTTTTATTTTTTTTTACAGTGCATACCTAAACTAACAACTACCTTACTGACTATTAATAAGCAGCTCATTAGGAGTTTATTGAGACAAAATTAGTGAGAATTGGTTCCCAAAATCTTTATTGATTAATTCTGAAATCACTGCATTAATATTTTGATTATTACACTTTTCTGTCTGTCATGGTTCTCTATAAAATGGTCATGTTTAGGTTGAGGTTGGTAAAAGTGCACAAATATCTTTATGATATAATATAATGGTAACACTTTAGATTAGGGAACACATATTAGGGAATTTTCTCTCAATAAACTCCTAATTTGCTGTTTATTGATAGTAAGTAAGGTAGTTGTATTAGTCATGTGTTAAGAGCATGGTCACACATTAATATGTGCATTATAAGTACTAACAATCAGCTAATATGCTAGTAATATGAATGCTAATAAGCAAGTAGTTAATAGTGAATAGTGTTCCTTCATCTAAAGTGTTACCTAATCCATCTATCCAAACATACAAACATGTATGCTTTATACCTATAAATAAATAATACATAACATATAAACAACGAGACCAGACTGGCTTGTTTGTCCATGTGGAGTTTGAGAGACCTCGATCATTGTGTGTTTTGATTGTGGCTTGGACATTATTCAAAATATCCTATTTTTATCTTTCACAAATTAAAGTGATATGGATTTATAATGACTTGAGGACGAGTAAATGTTGGCAGAAATGTTATTTTTAGGTGAACTTACTCTTTATTCTGACTTTTTCCATCTTTCTTTTTGTATTTTCTGTTTTTTGAAGCAATAAAGCATCGTTCTCTGGCTTAAAGCATCATCTGAGGGGAATAATACACATTCTCAGACTTAGAATCCATATGATCGCTGGTATATATGAGATGTTTAAATATGAAATATGTCCTGGCCTCTTAAGTAGCTCATAATTAAGTCAGAAGAACCGTGTCCTGTGATTCTGGCCACTTTCACGAGGGTGGACACAGTGAAGTCTTCTTGGCTCAGGCATTGTTTATACAGCTGACCGTTTCTTGCCAGACCCTCTAAACTATCATTGCGCACATATATGAAGAGTCGACGTTCATCTGCTGCTGACAGAGCTGTGCTTCAGTAACGTAAGGTGTGTATGGAGATCTGTGACATTAAGGTTTGATCTAATGTGGTCTTTGGTGCTCAGGAGGTCCGACATTTAAGATCCAGTCGTGCTAATGTGTAACACAACACAAGTCGCACCCTGCTGTTAACACCAGTAACTGTAGATCCAGCACACATTCAGCGCACTGACCTATTAAAGCTCACAGAATCCACGTTAAACCGGCAGGAACATGTGTCGTGCAACTAGCCTTCATTCAGGATTGTATTTCGCTTCATCTCGCCCTTTTAATACTTGCATGCATGCACACCCTTTCTGGGAAATTAGGAGGATCAAATCTTCCCAATTCAAATTAAAGTGATTTCCTGAAGAAAATGAATTCACATATTTCCCCTTAATGTAACACACCCGAGGTTTATTCAGACAGGAATATCATAATGTATCAAATGCTCCAAGGCAAACTCTCATAACAGAAAACCATATTTAAATCATTTTTTTTACCAGTGTTATAACAGGTTCTGTTAACCGTTCCCAAATGTTCGGCATTTTTCAGTGTTATTATTGAATCTGCATTACCACCACAAAGGAATTATGAAGGGAAATCATTCATTCATGTATATATGTGTCTCTATTTGCTCATTTCTAACCAGCTTTGTATTGCTTCAGAATCAGAATCAGTTTCAATGTTGGTAATATAAATAAATAAATAAACAATGTACATTACTTTTCTGTGTTCTGCACCAATATATCCATGTTATTTTAGTTGTTTTTCATTTTATTTATATATTTATTTTTTTTATTTTACACCAGCACTTTTTTCTTTCTTTTTTATTTAATGTTCTTTTTTCCCCTAGCTGTATAACACCAATTAATTTACCCCTTTTAGCACCCCGTTCACTAAAGTAATCATTCAAATTTGCAAACTCAGATGTTTTGAATTGGCTTTTCAAAAGTCCACACTGTACAACACAGTCTCACTCCTCCTCGTCACATATCGACGCTTGGTCATTGCCCCCTGGCGTCAACATCCGAGGCAGAAGGTACCCCCTTTGCGTCGCTTTTCAACGTAGATGGCCGTCCTATACACGTCCATATAAATCCCTCATCCTCGGATTCTGACGCAGGGAGGGGGGGTCAACCAACGAATCTCTCGCGTGGGCTGGAGAGTTCAGGTTTCATGATCATAATGACAAATAATTTGGCTAGATGTAGGCATTATCTTGCAATAAAAAATACAGGTTTAAGTCTGCAAAGGATAGACTTTTTAAATGTGTCACACCCTCAACGTCGGATTTTGACGCATGCAGAGGGTCAAAATCGATTTGCGCTCTTTATAATGAAGCGATTTGCGTGTTATACTTGTTATATTGATTTTATACAACTGTTCCATTACCAACTAACGAAGTTTTAAGACATCTATTTGTATTTTCTACCGTTTAGATTTCATTTCTGTTCGTTCATCCTCCGCCCCCCAAAATAGATCCAAACTTTGCTTGGCGTTGCTAAGCAACGCAGCAGTTAATCTACGACTTGGAAGTTCAGAGAGAGCGGCTATAATGTGCATATTATAGTTCGACTGGAGCAGTTATTTATATTATTACAAAATAATAATAATAATAATAATAATAATAATAATTGTTCTTGCCTCAGTGATACATCGTTGCATGCCACGATCCCATGCACCATTGCGTTTCTCGACTTCCATACACGTGTAAGTATTGCACTCATCCTAGAATTAGACGTCTTATATCTTTGCTTATCAAAATACAATTAGCTCATGCAGTAAAGTTGTTGCCAGTTGTTGTGTTTGGTAATATTTTAGCGCACGTAGCGATGTCATGGTATTGGGATTGGCATAATATAAGCTTGTTGCACCAAATGAAATGTGTGCAGTGTGCATGGTACTACACATTGTTAGCTAACGTTAAAAGTTACCCAAGTGTTATTATACAATTATTAGACAATTAAAATAGGTGTGATTAGCATATCCGATTTTAAATATGATATTCTTTGTTGCAGCTAAACAGCCTAGATGATAACGGGTTGTGCCACAGTCTACTGCCATATTTCTATCATAATTTGGATAAAAATGTCAGCAAATAACCTATAGACATAAACATGTCAACATAATCCATACTCTATCTTCAGATGTAATGAGTGTGTGTGTGTGTGTTAGTATATTGTAATGTGTAGTTTACTTATCAATTCTATACTGATTTATTTTTCTCTTTATCAACAGGTTCTCAAATACAGATTATTTACTAAAAATCAGCAGCTAACTACAAAAGGCATTTTTAAAAGCCACGTTTGTATTGTCTTTCTCTCTGTTCTCGTTTTTGTATTGTTCTCTCTCCTCTCCTTTCCTCTCCTCTCTTAGTGGTGTGTTTGTCCTTGTGCACTTTTGTTTGTTGTGCATCATGTCAGATCCTAAGCTGAACCAGCTCTTGGAGGAGGTCAACAGTCTTGTCAGCCAGGCAGAAGACATGGATGCACTTCAAAGGCTGCATGAGATCGTCAACAAGCAAAAGGAAGCAGCATCAGCCATCCAGCCATCCACCAGCCAGCCATTTGTGAAGTGGATTAAGAGGGACAGCGAAGGGAAAATTATTTATGGGAGGCCAAGATCCTCCAGAAAACAAGCAGGTCAGACTTTCTTTTCAATCATATTAATTAATATCTATATTTTATCTCTAGATATATTTTTACCTTTTAGAATGAGACATAAACATATCACAAGTCATGGGTCTGAATTAGAAAATATATGATTATTATTATATTATGTACATACTTACTATATATACTTTAAGGAAAAGCAATGATACAACTTTACCATGAATGCCTTGTAAACATAATTACAATGTATGTGTTTCTAATTGTAATTTATTTATTTTTTCCTTCTACAGCAGGTCTTAGCCACAGACAAACTGGAAAGACTGGTGGTTCTCTTCTCAGGGCTCCGGAAACCAGTGTGGAAATGACCTGTGACTTTTCTCACGTAAACGCTGGTATGTCCTATATTGTTCTGCACTGTGAAACTGTATGTTAATTAATAATATGAATGTAATACACATTCCATATTTTTGTGTAAGTATGATAAGTAACACTGTTATTTTGTTCGGTGATATCCTCTTTTGTTTAATAACATGTTGTTTTTGAATACTGTCCATTGTTTAACAGAGTCTTTCCTTCAAGAGCTAAGTTGCTCACTGGGTGAAGACTTAGATGACAACGAAACACCACCAAAAGCCTCCAGTGATTGGTCATTAAGAAAAAGTCTTGTTTCAGAGTGGTGGGTGAAAGTGAGGCCCCGGTTGGTGGACAACATGGTGGCTAAGCAGCATGTGGCAAGTCCAGTCTGCCAGAAATGTGACTCCAGTCCAGCTATCATCCACTGTTGTGACTGTCGACCACATGCATTTCTCTGTGCTCGTTGTGACATCAACTTCCACAAGGCTCAAGTCTTCCACAACAGGGACTCAATTAGAGAAGGCTTCTTTCAGCCGTTGCCACCGACATCATGTTTTGTGGAGAAGGTTCTTACCCAGTGTGGTAAGTTGTAGTTTTTGAGTGTCACTTTTTCTGACTTGTTAATTCCAGTTATCTGAAACTAAATACTAAAACCTAAATCATTTCTGATCAGTCGATTAAGCCATGAAGAATATCTGGTTTTAAAAAGCTGACATAGACTGTCCTCCAAAAGTTTGTAAACACTCTAGAAAAGTGGGGTTTTGGACAATATTGGCATGAATCCTTTTTAATTTGTGATAATTTTCGCTGATAATGGACAACACAAAGTGCAAAAACACATTTTATTACACAAACTGTTTATGCATAGAAAATACTTTAATTTTTGATTCATCAAAATATCCACCATTAGCAGCTATTACAGCTCTGCATAATCTGTAGATTTGTATTCTAGACTTAATTGGCAATCAATTGTTGGAGCTATTAAGGTGTGCTGACCCAAAAATCTTTTAAAAATCTGGGTCAAGTTTAAACCAGTAACCAGGCATCACAGCTGGCAAAGGGGCATGTCTGACTTTGAGATGTGTGTATATATACTGCCATTATTATCAAAATGAAAATTATATTTGCTGGTCTTCAAGGACAATGTCAAGTTACATTAATGTACTTTATTTGCACCAAAAACTGCTAAGGATTTATGCTGACATCATCCAAAACCACACTTTGCCAGGTGTGTTTGCAAACTTTTTAAGGGCAGTGTATGTTAGTCTTTATCTTCTATCCTCTAACTATTCTCGTGAATGTTTATTATTTTCAAGTGCGTCTTGTACCCTTGGAGATGCCAGGGACAATATGTAGCTGTTCTCAGAGATTAAGTGTCATCACTGGAAAACCCATTGCTGTGGTTACAATGAATGGTAAGGAGAACTTTGGGGATGGGTGTCATCTGACATGAATCACTTTCTTTCTTCGGATTGTGATGTTATCTACTGTCTTGTCCTTGTCCCCTATCCATCATGTCTGCTCCTTGTGTTACTTCCTGTGTTCCCCTTGTTTACTTCCTGGTTTTGTGCTCCTTTGTTTATCCCTACCATATGTTCCTGTTCCTGTCTCTGCCCCTCACCTGTCTAGTTGTCAGTCCCTACCTTAGTTCACCTGTTCTTTGCTGCCTTGTTTAGCCCTTTGTAATTAAGTCCTTAAAAATATTTAAGACTGAGTTTCTATCCAACTTGTTAATTCAAATTTCAGTTATGTGCATAAGAAATGCTAAATTGGAAACACCTGCAAATGCGGATCAGTCCCTTAATGCAAATATAAATTTGATTCGCTTGATGGGGGTGGATTAACTCTTGATGTGAATAAGGCATAGTGCAAAATAAAGTTTATGGAAACAGTTTAATTAGCATATATATGCACATTTACCATGTTTCAGTGTTGTCCTGGAGACATTTTGATCCCACAGCTGGTCAGGTCACATCCCCTGATTAGTCTAATGTCCATTTTTAATTCACATTACACAGCTGATGGAAACAAACACAGATGTATATTCTTGAGCTGAATTTTCATTAATGCAAATATCAAATGCAAATAAGTTTAATGGAAACCTCGCTAGTGTCCTCCTGATAGTCAAAGGTTCCCACTTCAGTGTCAGAATAAAATGTGCATATATAATTCTTTCCTTTTCCCCAGGCCGATATGATCTCAACTTGCCAGAGTTGAAATGTGAGGTATGCGAAGCCACGTGGCGTGCTGGGGTGGATGAGCTGGTCCATAATGACTACTGGCCTGCTACTTCGCAATTTTCTACAGTATATGCTACAGACATCCTATTTTCCTTTGAGGAGTTGAAGATGGCAGCACCTGGGATGTCCAGCCTAGCATTTCTTAGAATGCTAGATAAACGAACTGTCCGCTTTGGCCGTGTAAGTATTTGTGGTGATAATTTTAGAGTAACTCACAATTACAGTATGAGGTCAAGTACACATGAACATTTACACTGTTTAGGGATGTGTTAAATTCAGACCTTTTGTCACAGGTGTACAAACGGCTAGCAACCCGTGCTGTCATGTAGTTTGCACTGAGTGTGGAGAAGAAGAGGACACACTTTGTTGTGTTCTCCCCAGTATCATTTGCTGATCACATAAATGTTCATTGGGAAACATTCGGGCCAAACGTTGCACTGGCTAACTCTTAAACAAACTGGAACAAACTGTAGCTTTTTTGGCTAGAGATGTAGACTGTCAAGTTCTTCTTCAATTCAGGTTATTTTCCTTTGAAGTATATTATCAGAGGTCATGAAAGTAGTACTCACATTCCAAAGTTTATCCATTTTAGATGGATATTATCTTATTTCAATGTAGAGTGGTCTTCAATTTCTTGATCTGTTTTACTGTTTCTGTTTTACTGTACTCTTTTGAAACAGACTGGAAAGATCATAGCAGACAGCTTCAGAAAAAGCTTTTTGGAGTGGGAGGCAGTCCGATTTGAAGTGGACAGACTCATCCAGGAAGACCACTTTAACTGCCCAGCATGCACCCCACACATGCTTGCGGTCTCTGTTGATGGAAACCGTAAGCACTATAGATTCAAGAGTGCAGCAAGGTACTTAAAAAATCCAGTGTTTAGATTGACAGTTCATCATCTTGAAAGTAACTTTGCTGTAAAATCATAATGAAAATCATATGAATATTAAAAGGCAATATGTGTTATTTTTTATTTAGATCAGAGGAACAAGCCATCTTTGATGGTGTATTCATAGCCAAGGACGATGATGTTGCAAGATTCGTAGACTATGTCCATTCCTCGACCAGACATGTAAACTTGCAAAACATCACTATATTTACTTGTAAAACCATGTCCTACATAGGAGTTTGTTTGGACTGTTAACCATCTTCCATGTTTTAGGTCTCTGGCAGAGGTGTCTGTGGGGGACAGTGGTCAGCAGCACGAGAAACCTCACAGAAGTCCTCCAGCAAAATGGATGAGGAGGGCCTAGAACTTGCAGTTTGTCGGCATGGTGTTCTCCTTTGTGCCCTTAATATGTTCAGGGGGGAGGTTTTTGCTTACCCTCTGTACCTCCAGAAAAAAATGGCTTGTAAGCCGGTGAAATTCTTTGCTATGGATGTTGCGTGCAAGTACTGGCCTTACCTCCAGAGAGTGAGCGAGAGATGCCCTGAGCTTCAGGATCTGCTCTCAATGAAGCCATTTCTATCA
>NW_027636794.1:0-10000 GCF_936440315.1 Barbus barbus | reverse complement strand
CACTAGAGGTCTTTGTTTTATCCCCCATGTCAATATATGTCACATGCTGATATTTGTTTATAATAATGAATGTAACTACCATGGCCTTTGTGACATTTAGGCCTAGGGTTAACATTATTAACTTTCATACATCATAGACAGGTAAAATCTAGCATGTAAAATCTATGTATCACCCAAAATATGTGAGAAAAGTGAAATTACAGCTTACACGTTCACAGACTCTGTAGCATCCCCTGGAAATGACAATGTACCAGGAATGATCAACGTGATTTTTGTACTGCATTAAAACCAAGAGCATGCACATTACTGATGTCCAGCACATGAGGAGAAGGATAAGGGGGTGAAATGGACATTTTTACATTTGCTAATCAGAATTTTTTTTATTTTATTTTTTATATTGTGATTCTTAGTACTGCATGTATTTGTCCTTGTGTAATAGTGAAGTCACAATGTGTATAAATTGTCCTTGATTAATGCTTACCAGTGTGGAATAAATAATGACAAGTTGTTGCAGGTTCAGCATTATATTGGTGTTTAAAATAAATCAAAGAAATAATATATTGTTGTAGTTGTTGTTATTGTGGTTATTAAAGCATATCTTTCTATTTTTTCCATGTTTCACCAAATGACCTCACAATGTCCTGTCGAAAGCTATATGAGGCATGACATAAGAATAGAATAGGGTGGACTGTGAAAACTGTCAGATATAAATATGACTCAACACAGTTTGTTGCCCATGATGAAGGGAATACATATATGTAGGTTTTACTGCTCTTCTACCCCCAGGGGCCGAGTAGCACCCCCTGGAAGCGCCAAAAACTGCACATTTGAAATTGCTATAAATCAGAGTCCAACTAATGTATCAAAGAGAAAATCGGCAGGATTACTACTTATGCTATGTTGATTACATAATGTTGGGCACAGTTTTCAGAAATATAGGGAAAGGTGGCATAAAGGCATTTTTAAAGGCATTGCTCACTGTAAAATATCAAATTCCAGCCTGCTTAAACATATCATAGAGGTTTACACAATGAACATATTTAGATATCCAGTTTTCCATTAGAGATATTATTTCTTTAATTTCATTAATAAAAAAGTTTTAAACTACATTACCCATAAGTCTCTTTCATTCTATCTATGGAACGGGAAGATCTGGCGCTTTTATTTGTAGTTCATTGAAGTTATGCTTAGGGTTAGGATCTCGCTAAAGGAGTGATGATTTCTCTCAACATAGAAACACTTCATTGTTAAATTAATATATTACTAATTTGATAATATCAGCAAAACCTGCTTTTGTAACATGATGCGCTGTTTAATTTGAGTTAAAAGATAGTCCAACCACTGCGGGTGACAAGAGAAAATCACAGCCAATGAGATCCCAGCTGAGCAGCGACGTCACACGTTCTTGTCCAGATGCCTTACGTTTTTCGGTAGCAACAATTTAATTTGCTGCCTGTTAGATTGTGTTTTATTAACGTCTACACCTATCCCTTACAATTATGCAAATACAGTAAAAATTGTTGTTCAGCGTGACAAATATTGTGCAATATTGAAGTTGATTGACAGGCTATTGTCCCTTTAATGACATAAATTAAATCATATTAATATTAATTTCCATAATAATTCAGAATTGTTCATAAAACATTAACATTTGAATGTGTAGTTCAGTATTTAGCTTTGAAATGCTTCCAATAATGTCTCAACCTGTTATACAAGTAATTCATGAGGTGCTTTCAAGACCTCATGTCCAAAGCAAAAAAAACAAAAACCCGTGTTCTGCAACTCTGAAAGATCTTCATAATAACTTTGAATATTATCATTTGATATATATTTCCTAATTTAGTAAAAATTGACGAGGCTATCATAAACTTAAATCTGCATATTGTATAAAAAAATTAAATGTGGACTTCTTCCTCTTCCTGTCTAGTTGGTTAGTCATGTCTCTCTTTTGTTATGCCTGTAGCTCAATCAGATTAAGTTAGGAGTCATATCCTCATTGTGATCGAGGACCAATCAGTGACCAGGCATTGCTCATATTATGAAAAAAAAAATATTGGTTTAAACAAAACATCATGTGATGTCCATTTTAGTGGATGCATGTCTGAAGGGGTTAAGGCATGTGCATACCCAAAATAGTATTTTTCCAAGGATCTCTGCTGCCACAGAAGGCCAAATGTTCTAAACTGGACATATTTCAGGACAACACACAATGTATCAAGTAAACTTTTTAAGAAGAGAATAGTAAACTATTAGGAACATTGTCATTGCACTTATTTCAGCACAATACACATCAATGTATCAAGACACTGAAAATATGGATTTGTTATTAGTGTTATGAATATTTTATTCACGGCACACAACAGTCAATATAATTAAAAGATGGGTATGTCATCTGGTCACAGAGAACATGGACATGCTCAAGAGTTCACATGAAAGATGTAAGTACAATGCATAGGAGATCCATTTGGTAGATAAAATGATGGACACTCATTTTATTCTCAGGAGCTGTCCATAGGCTGGGTCTTCCTTATCACTCCGTTCACAGCATCTGATAAGTAGCTTAATAATATCTGAAAACCTGGAAATCATAAAGAAATATGAGATTCAATAATTTGTACTAAAATGACAACAATCTCCTTACATTGTCTGACAAATGAAAGCTCATTAGTTCTTATGTTACTTTGAAGAAGATCTGGTCAAAAGTACAGGCCCATTGAGCCTGTACTGCATAATGAACGCGGTTAAACAAAGAGCTTTTCTTGTCTATGCAAAATGTAAGTATACAGCATAGACAAAATGGCATGAACTACAATCCCCTGATCACATATACAATAGGCTGGGCTCAAAAGCTGAACTTTGTCATACAACATTTTGTGGCACAAGTGGTTATTTTACCGGTAATATTGAATTACATTAACATTATACAGTATGATTTCTTCATACAGACAGTCACTTAACACTGCATATGACCACGTCATAATAACACATAAATGCATAAAAACAGCAGTTTCTGTAACACTTGTTTGACAGTGTATGTTAGTTGCACCAAATTCTACTGACTTAGCTGTAGTATTGTGTGTGTAGGGCATACCAGTGTGATTTGCTTCCAGGCTGGAGTGTGTAATTTTCCTCTGCAGGCAGACTCTTTTCCTCATGACATTCAGAATGGCAAAACTGTTCCAGTACAGTACGAGGGCAACAGCGACCGCAGTTCTGTGTGTGTGTGTGAGAGAGACAGAGATAGAGAGAATGAAAGACAGACAGACAATAAAACAGAAATTGACACGGTTAACATCAAACCATTGGGTCAGTCTCTGTGATAAGGAATTAGATCACTGTGCTGTGGTTAATGTTGCATTTTTTAAAAAGGAATATCATCAGGATCTGTAAAGAAAGTAGCCTAATCCAAGATTATACATCATGTGGGTGAACATCCAAGACGCAAAAGAGTAGAATACACATGAGGCTGAAGTTTTATCTAAGAGCACTGAGTGTGGTAAAACAAATTTTAAAATGGTTCAGTAGTGAGTTTAGTATTTGTCAACATGGTGACACTAACTTCGATACAGTGAAAAAATATTTATCTATTTTGAAATGGAAGCACAAATTGTGTGTTTAATTCGTGAGAAATTTCTATATATATATATATATTTTTTTTTTTTTTTAATCAAGTAGAACAGTGCAGCGTACAAAATGAAGAGATACAGTACCCATATGCTAGGTGTTACACAAAAGATGTGTGGATGTGTGTTAAAGAGAAAGTACATTTCACATCAATATCTTTTCTTAATTTAACTTAAAAAGATTTAACAGGATAACAGCGATGGATAATTTTAAAAGAGACCTTAACTTTGTTAACAAGCAGGAATTTACTGAGTCCATTTACTGACAAAAGCGAAAATAGCCAATTTTTCAAGGAGTAATGAACAGTGTTTTATTAGAACCAAAGTCATAAATAGAACATCTTTACTTTTCATTGCACAAATCCAACAAATTGAGTTTGAGACATATTTAGTGCCATCTGAAAGACAGTAAAGGCAAACAACAAATAAGAACAAAGTTAACAATAAAAAATTTGAACACACACTAAAATCAGCAAATTGCATGTGTATACTGAATGTCCTAATTGAAGTGTCAAATGTTATCAGGTTTGTGGTTTATGGCGTGCTCAGTGCAATGACAGGTCAGAGGTAAAAAGTTTAACAATAATCAATACATTTCAATACATATGAACAATTAGAAATGCTATAGAACACTGCATATGAATTTAATGTATAAAGAATATTATTAGTTCTCTCTATAAATGTATTTTGAGCATGAATAATGATTTCAGAAGGAAGAAACTGTAAAAAATGAGGGGAAATTTAATTGAAACATACCTATGCATGTATGTGTATAATTCTTCTGAAATATTCTTTTAAACTTCAGGTCACTAAGCTCAGGAAGGGAACTGGCTGGCCGGCTCCCATGTGTCCTCCCAGGCTTTGCCACTGTAATTAAGTAGTGCACATCTCACATTAGATCAGGAGAATAACTGTACACAATGAATACAACATTCACAGCTTATACTGTACATTTTCACTAAGTCTGTTTCTAATTTCTTTTAATTGGTAATTCCCTTTGCAATTTCTTTACATGGACTTCAAATATACAGTCGACATTAAAGTTAGCAGGGAGCGCAAGTTTGAGACTGATTTTACTTCCATATTTTTATGTAGTTCCTAGAGAAATAGAATACTGAATAAGGAAAATAGAGGTTGTGGCTTGTTTTTTCTACTTTAAACTGATTAGATGTAGTAAAGTGACAGTTGGAGGGGAGTGATTACGGATGTCAGGCTCATGCCCAAGCTGTAAATCTGACGTTATCAGAGAGGGCACGTCATTTTAGAGGGGAGGAGCATTCTCAGATTTGGATTCAAGATTACAAAGGCAAACACATTTTTTTTTTTTTTTGGAGTGACTTACAAGGACTAATTGTTCAACACAAAAATAGCAATATCTGCTAACCAAAATAAATATAGTCCATTTTGATTTCATGCAGACTTTAAGAGCCAATTTATAGTCAATGCAAGTATGCTGTGAAAGCAAGATCATGCGTGCACTTTCAGTGCAGCCTTAACATGCATCGCTTTCATTGACACCCATGTTATTACATGCATCATTGTGTCATGTCACAACGGACAATACACATTGCTACCCAAGTACGCATCATGTTGTTGTTACATAGTGTTACTGTTCAGGGGACAGGCTTTACAAAGGAAGACTTTCAAACAAGACTGTATGTAGCCAGTTTGCAGCCACCGTTTGCGGCCAATGTGTGTAGATACTACACTATCATCCTAAAACAACACTACCAAAAAACAAAGGCCTGACAGGAAACATTATAGTCAAGTATGAATGGATACATACTATAAGCCAATACTTACCACTGAGAACAAGGCAACCAGCGTACCTTTACTTCAGCCTTATCCTGCAGAAACACACACACACACACTTAATTATATTTATGTAGTTACTGTTACCATTTCACAAAACCATACTGACAGTAATGACATTCATGCTTGGCTATATGCACTGGTCGGTGACGTGAGCTAAACATCAGTAGGTAGGCTATAAAGTAATATTGTACAATGAGGAGGATATCAGAGACATTAATAAGAAATATGGTTCTACATCTCACCTCTGTCATTCTTTTGTCAATGATAGTGTCGTATTGCCACACTTTTTGCTTGCTGCATTTTCGGCACCCTGAAACGACACCGGCAAAAAGGTTTTGTTGACAAACAAATGGTAATCAATAAATAGAAGTATTGCATTTGATCTAAGGCCTTGTGTATTTATATGAACCCATAACTTATACTAGAACCCATAACTTATACTAAGCAGGGTTTCACAGAATATGGAATCACCATTAATCACAGAACTTGTGCTGGGTTAAAACAGGTTACAGTGCCAGCACCATCAATGTGCAGTGCATCTGGGAACCCAGGTCCGATTCTTATAATGTGTGTGTACTGTATGCGTGTTCTTTTTCACAGATGTGCGAAAGGCAGATGTGTATCACACTGGCCATTGTAAAATACTAAAACAATATAGCACAAGTAAGAGAGAGGTTGGTTGGATAACCACACGGTACGGCAATAGCCAAGAGGCAGGAGTTTGATAAATCTGTTATCTTCGCACTAATGGAACATTGGTGTAGGTCAATTCAATGCAAAATGCGGAGTGATGTATAACACCAGTGCAAAAAGTCAGTGAGGAAATCCAAAGACATCTTTAGTCAAATAGCATGACTGAACATTTCTCGACCAATCAGAATATAACAGATAATTTGACTTGACCTAACTGTTGTATCAAAATTATCTAAATCAAAGAGAACTAATTAATCTGAGGACAACAGTATTTCCCTAATTACAAAAATATAAATAAATAAATTATAAATTGGCCAATAAGAAAGTTCACTTTACCTTTACAGCATGGAATTGCTTACTGTAATGTCATCAAACACCAATTGGAATTTTCTAGCAGTGCCAATAAAGCTCTGTTCACTAGTTTTACATCAGAAAGTACATTGTGTTTATTTAAACCGTAATGAATTCTGCAAAAGAGATTGGCTGCAAGAAAGTTTACTTTACCCTTTTTTATTTTTTTTGGGTTTGGCTTGGCAGTCAGCAGCTGAATTTGCTGGGGCTGGGGCTGGACCTGTATCTGGGGCTGATGGTGGACCGGAGACTCTGGGGGTTGGGTCTCTGTTGTTGAAATTAACATTAACCTAACTAAACTTAAATGTAATTAATTCTGCATAAATATAGAGAATGGCTGCAAAGAAAATTCACCTTACCCTGTTTTCTTTTGCGGGGCTTTGGTAGGATAGATTCATGCTGAGGATGGGGCTGGGGTTGAGTATGGACTTCAGCCTTAATCTGGAGCTGCTGAGCTTCAGGGTGAGTCTGGGGATGAGGTGGAGAGGGCAAAAAGTAGAGGTTGAGGATGGCACCATCATCAATCTGGTGAGCTTTAGAGTGGATCTGCTGGTCAGGCTGGGTCTGGATCTGCTGGTCAGGCTGGGTCTGGATCTGCTGCTCAGGATGGGTCTGGATCTGCTGCTCAGGATGGGTCTGGATCTGCTGCTCAGGATGGGTCTGGATCTGCTGCTCAGGCTGGGTCTGGATCTGCTGCTCAGGATGGGTCTGGATCTGCTGCTCAGGATGGGTCTGGATCTGCTGCTCAGGCTGGGTCTGGATCTGCTGCTCAGGCTGGGTCTGGATCTGCTGCTCAGGCTGGGTCTGGATCTGCTGCTCAGGCTGGGTCTGGATCTGCTGCTCAGGCTGGGTCTGGATCTGCTGCTCAGGCTGGGTCTGGATCTGCTGCTCAGGATGGGTCTGGATCTGCTGCTCAGGATGGGTCTGGATCTGCTGCTCAGGCTGGGTCTGGATCTGCTGCTCAGGCTGGGTCTGGATCTGCTGCTCAGGCTGGGTCTGGATCTGGATCTGCTGGTCAGGCTGGGTCTGGATCTGCTGGTCAGACCGGGTCTGTGGCTGAGACATCTGAGGTCCTGTTAAGGAGGTAACAAGTTGACATTAATTTTAATCTGTATACATCAAAGAGAAACATTATAAAATATAATTTAAAAAGTAATGAGTTCTGCATAACCCTAACCTTGCTTTATAAGTAAATACTCATAAGCCTTCTTCATGGCATCAACAAAAGGTCGTGTGCCCTCAGTTAGTGGCATTCCAGCACATATATCTGCTCTCAACGAATTGTTTTTTTTTCTGCCCATAAATAAAATGGGCATATAGCCCAAAGCAGCAAGTTTCTGCACCTGAAATGAAAAAAAAGTACTGAAATTATTATTAACAAAGTGTCAGTCAGTGACTAGTAACTGGTAATTAGTGTGCAGGTTGGCACCTTGCATGGCAGCCACCAAGTGTATGAGTGTGTGGGTGATGCTCGAAGGAGTGGAAAAAACGCTATATAAATGCAGTTCATTTAATATTTTACCATATTGTGAGTGGGAATAGAAATTTAATCAGAAACTGGAAAAGATTTTGTCAACATTGATACCAATGTCTTTCTCTTTTCGAATGCTCTGTTAAGAAAGGTAGTCCTAGGCCCTGGTCATCATACAACTGGCTGGAGTACCAGCACCGTACCGTGGTGACCTGAGTTCGAGTCCTGACCAGTGGTCAGATCCAGATCGCACCCCAATTCTCTCTCCCACTCGTATCTGTCACTCTCAACTATCTTATCTGATTAAAGACAAAAAAAATAAATAAAATAAAACATGTATATTCTACACAGCCTCCCAGTGTCAAGACAGAGGTATTATCTCTAGTTTTGGATGTTTCTTAACAGAGTTATGAATGGTCCTTAGCAGTGCAATTTTACTAGAAATTAAATAAATTGTTGAAGTAAAAAGAAAAAATAAGTAGGCTGACATTGGTGCAAACTCTTAAGTTTTTTTTGTAAACCATTTATTTACAAGAAAACATTTGGTCACCACTATTAGAAAGCTCGCCAGTTGCATAGGATAGACAGTGTTACATGGACCCTCTTAATGCGATTATAGTGAGATTTTGACAATATTGCGATTAAACTTAACCTCATGTAAACGCAATACTTCGATCTAAATAATGTGAGTAAGTTCATAATCGCAGCAAGAATAATTGCATTAACGTAGGTGGCGTATGTCGATTTGAATCGAAATATACAGGCATGTAAACACCTTAATCGCAGTATTGCTGCTCTGACCAAAGTGCGCATGTGTGTGTGATGTACATGAATGACGTGACACGCACCTGTTAATAATACGCATATCAGAAACGATGGTGGGGAAGTGTTTTGGATTAGATGTAAAATAAATTAAAACAGCGGATAGTAACGCACCTGTGCTCTTTCTGAGTCCATAATTTATCCTGTTTAGTGGGGTATGTGAGTACAGCATTAAAAAGTTAACCATAATTCTTAGCGAATAATAAGAATTTGGAAATTGCATGTAAACAGGAGTGAAGTGCTTTGCTCTTGACATGTAAACATCATAATGCGATTAAGTCCTTATTCTGATTATTGGAAATAATCACATTATTTGTGCACATGTAAAGTCTATGATACATGTATCTGTGCGCTGATAAGTAAATTGAGGGAACATGAGTGATTTTGGACGAAGTTTACATCCATCCAAATGTCATCCCGTTAATGGTATGTGTGCCAGCTTTAGATTAAGTCAAGGTCTGTGGGATGCACGCATAAACATGTCAGTGAAAGGTAACTTTTATAAAATTGTATGTTCAGTCACAACATGACAGCATCTTCGACCAACCTTAAAGGAAAACTCCTGTGTAAATCAACCCATATCCCTGTTCCTCGAAATCAGTGAGTGCGGTTATTAGGTAGAGGAATGAGAAAATTTGATACAACAAAAACAGAATAGCAAAATGGCAGTTAACACTGAGTAATGAAGCCAAGGAAAGTATCAGTTTTCTGTGCTCCTTTCAGTTATAGTCAGCTGCCACTTCGCAAATTCGGTCTATGTCAATTTTCTTCATACCTATTCTTACCGACAGCACTCTGTGAATCTCAAGCAACAGAAATATGGGTTGATTCACGCTGGATTGTTCTACGCAGTAAGAAATGATAATGTTGATAGCTGACAGTAGGATAGTATTGATGTTAATGTGCTTTGAGACTCATATTGACAACCATCCAATACATGAAGTATAAGTATTTTAACTTACCGCAACTTGGGCAGAAGAAACCACTCTTGCTGCATTGCGGTTTTTCCAGACCCCCTGCCCCCACTCATTATCCAGCCTGTCTTTGAGGGCCTCCATCTTCTTACAATTGCTGAGGCTTGCGTAGCAGGCACTGCAGCACTTCCTGCTGACCTGGTTCTTGACCTGGCAAGCAGGGCAAGGCCTGAATTTTGGCTTTGTCATTCTGAATTGTACAATACACACACACACACACACACACACACACACACAAATGATTATGATAT